>NC_140961.1:144291306-144368806 GCF_056783735.1 Eptatretus burgeri
TATATATATATATATATATATATATATATATATATATATATATATACTGATGAGCCAAAACATTATGACCACCTGCCTAATACGTTGTTGGTCCTCCGTGTGCCACCAAAACAGCGACGACCCGCGAGGCATGGACTCTACAAGACCCCTGAAGGTGTCCTGTGGTATCTGGCACCAAAACATTAGCAGCAGATCCTTAAAGTCCTGTAAGTTGTGAGGTGGAGCCGCCGTGGATCGGACTTGTCGGTCCAGCACATCCCACAGATGCTCAATCGGATTGAGATCTGGATAACTTGGACGCCAGGGCAACACGGTGAACACTTCATCATGTTCCTCAAACCATTCCCAAACAATGTATGCAGTGTGGTTGGGTGCATTATCCTGCTGAAAGAGGCCACTGCCATCAGGGAATACCATTGCCATGAAGGGGTGTACCTGGTCTGCAACGATGTTTAGGTAGGTGGCACGTGTCAAATTGACGTCCACATGAATGGCCGGACCCAGGGTTTCCCAGCAGAACATTGCCCAGAGCATCACACTCCCTCCACCGGCT
This sequence comes from Eptatretus burgeri, assembly GCF_056783735.1. Classification (NCBI taxonomy): domain Eukaryota; kingdom Metazoa; phylum Chordata; class Myxini; order Myxiniformes; family Myxinidae; genus Eptatretus; species Eptatretus burgeri. The sequence goes on from NC_140961.1 coordinate 144,291,860, forward strand.
TGTCGTCTTCCGACAGTGCATCCTGGTGCTATCACTCCCCCAGGTAAACGGCACACACGTAGACGGCCTTCCACCTGATCTAAAAGAAAACAGGACTCATCGGACCAGGCGACCTTCTTCCACTGCTCCAAGGTCCAGTTCCGACGCTCGAGTGTCCATTGTAGGCGCTTTCAACGGTGGACAGGGGTCATCATGGGCACTCTGACCGGTCTGCGGCTGCGCAGCCCCATACGCAGCAGGGTGCGATGCACTGTGGATTGTGACACAATCCTCCCATGACCACCATTAAATTTTTCTGTGATTTGTGCCACAGTAGACCTTCTGTTGGTTTGGACCAGACGGGATTGCCTTCGTTGCCCTCTCGCATCGATGAGCCTTGGGCGCCCAACACCCTGTCGCTGGTTTGTGGTTTGTCCTTCCTCGGACCACCGTCGGTCCGGTTCTCACCACTGCTGTCCAGGAGCACCCGACAAGCCTTGCAGTTTGAGAGATGCTCTCACCCAGTCGATTGGTCATAACAATTTGTCCCTTGTCAAAGTTGCTCAGGTCTTTACTCCTGCCCATTTCTCCTGCATCCAACACATCAACTTCAAGAACTGATTGTTTACTTGCTGCCTTATATATCCCACCCGTTGACAAGTGCCATTGTAACAAGATAATCAATGTTCTTCACTTCACCTGTCAGTGGTCATAATGTTTTGGCTCATCAGTGTATGTACATACACATACACATACTCAGAATTTTTTTGTCGTTTTGATGAATTATCTCATCCTTTGCACCAATGTGGCTGCTTTCCCCTCTGCTTGGTGTGCATGGACACTTAACGCGTAGACAGGCCGAATGGAGGCATTTGTATCCACAATCAGTCCGATTCCACTCCCCCGTTAACCTCTCCCACTTGTTGCCACATCAGCTTGTCCACTCATCGGGGCTTTCTAGAGTGGATGTAGTTTTCTTTCACATTTGTTTTAATCCCATCTAATAATTGCCATTTAAATATTAAGGAGATTGTGCAAATGGTTTTCATTTGTACGACATGGGTGGGGTCCATCAATCCTCATCACATGTACAGGTAGTGGACAAAAGAAATGGAAACACCTGGGTAAATGAGGGACACCAAGTATATTGAAATCAACGGCTTCCACGCAGGTGTGGCCTAATGTGTGAATTAAGCAAATAACATCTCGGCACGCTTCGGGTCCCGTATAAAAATGCTGCACAGGTCTGCTTGCCTATTATTATGACAAGCATGGCTGTTAGAGGGGACGTCAGTGACTTTTTGGCAGGAGTTTGTGACAAAGCTCAACTTGCTGATGTTTCATGAGCGACGGTGTTGAAGGTGATGCCAGCGTGGAACTCCTTGGGGAAAGACATCATCAGTAAAGGGCAACGGGGTGGAAGCGCATACTCCAGGATTGTGATATCCGTCCATTAATTTGAGGTGCAAGGCAAAGCAGTTGAGCAACTGCAGATCCATTGACTGTAAATTTCAACCTGGGGCACAAGCAGCCGTTTTCATCTGAAACGGTCCAGCGGGAACTCCACAGAGCAGGATACCACAGTCAGGTTGCAGTGCACAAACTTCTCATCACACCTGGCAATGCATGTTTGTGAGTGCAGTGGCGCAAAGAGCACAGGCAATGGACGACCGAGCAGTGGAGAAATGTGATATGGTCAGATGAATCATCCTTCACCATGTTCTCAGCAAAGACGAGTGCACGCGTGGCGCCGACCTCAAGAACTCTACAACCCTGAGTGCTTGGTTCCAACAGTGAAGGGTTCTTGTGTTTCTGTAATATTTTGTGGTGCATTCTCCTGGCATGGTTTGTATGTAGTCATTCCTTTGGAAGGCAAGGTCAATGCCAATTGCTACCTAATGGTTTTGAGTGATCATCTTCATCCCATGTTGCAGCATTTCTTTCTTGCTGTGAGGGGGTGTCTTCTATGATGACAATGCTTCCATCCACAGAGAACTTGTGGTTGCCCAATGGTTTGATGAGCATGACATTGATGTTATCCATATGCCATGGCCTTCTCAGTCACCAGATCTCAACCCAATCGAGCATATATGGGATAGTCTGGAACGACACCTGCGACAGCTTTTTTTTTCATCTCCATCAAACAGGTATGAGTTGATTGACTTTCTCATGGAAAAATGGTGCCGCATCCCTCCTGCAGAATTCCAGACACTGGCTGATTCTGTCACGGCGCATACTGGCCATACTGGCCGCACGCGATGACCCAATGCCCTAGTAAGAGACTTTACATTGGTGTTTCCATTTGTTTTTTTGTCCATTACCTGTACATCCTGTGCAGTGCAATTCTTTATTCTAACCTAACCTTCTCTTTGAACTGTGTGCTCCATAATGCAGCACCTCTGTTGTGATCAACTAGTAATGATTGTTTGAATTTGAACCATGACAACCGGTAGGTTTGCGTGAATGTGTGTGCAGGCGGACACGAGTTCGACGGTGCGTTCCAGCACTGGTCCTGCAGTCGGCAGGACGATGGGAGACTCGTTTAATGGTCTCCAGCAATATCAGAGCCAGGTACCTCCAAAGTGACTTTATGAATGGGCAAAACGGTTCATAAACCTTGAACGTTTGCGACGTCTTTCTCTTCCTAGTTTTATTATTACAGAAACTAAAAGCTCCACGACATCTGAAAGCCTGGATGTTTTTGTGGTCCAGGCCGTTTGGCCATTTTCGGGGTTTTGGACCTGCCAGGTAACAGGTACATATGAGGGTCAGCTTTAGAAAAAGGCCATCAGCTTTTGGACATATTTGAAGCAAACGTAAACGTACTTCAGTGTCCTTGTCGTACTGTATTTCAGATTTGTGTTGTATGTTTTATTGCGATCCCCAGGTGCAAGAAATACATTGTCTGGTCATTTTATTTTGGTGTCCGCCTCAATTAACCGCTTTCATCTGCCTTTACAGGTGTTGTCTGTCATCCGGACCGCACGTGGCCATTCAGGCATGAGTCTTGCTGAAGTCAAGAGTCGGCTTGGAGGAGTGAATCAAACACTGATACAGTGTGTATATGTCTGTTGTGTGTTCTCTCTTTGTCTCATTCATTCATTCATTCATTTAATACCAAATCTGTTCTCGTGGATAGATGGTAGAAGGAAATGCAATGATATGGGACAACAGGTGGACACAATAAGGGGACGAACGAATCGCTCCATATGTTATGAATGAGACGGGGAAACAAAATGGCCGCCCATCAAATGTGTACGAAATGATAACTTAAAAGCTTCTTTCGAGTGAGGGTTTAAGCCTTTTAAAGCCAGACCTTTTATTCTCGAATGTTTTTATAACGAACAAGAATGAAAGACGCCAAAATACATCGCTAACGTGCAAAATCGCTGAATCGTTGATCAATGTCATCATCCTCCAAAGCACAACAATGGAGGAGATTGGGACCATACTCTGTGCAGAACGTTGGTGCTACTTAAGCAGTCTCCTTGGCTGTTGGGCACAATCCTGGACGGGTCGCCACTCCGACACAGTTTACCAGCAAGCTGGCGCTCATTTTGCCGACCGAGGAAGGATGATAGGTCGAGCTAGCCCCATCTGGGATTAATTCAACAGCTGAGTGGGATCCAAAGCCCTCCACCCTAACCATTAAGCCAACACCAGGCATACAACAATGGCTGGAGCAATTACAATGATTCCAACTGAAAGAAGTGATATTGTCTCTTGGGTATTGTACCCGCATCAAATTTTTTTTAAATTGGATTCAAATAATAATAATAATAATACAACCACAATACACCACAACCTGTTGAACATCATTTACGCATGCACAGAGTGAGAAACTCTCTCGTAAAACCCGATGTCTGTCGTGGATTGTAAGGTACAAGAAAACGCGTAACTTACGAAGGAAAAGGGTCCAGAATGATCTGCTGATTCCTTCATTAAGGTTCACAGGGATCATACCGATTTATGGAAAAGATCATCCTAAATTCACCTTTCCATATACCGTTTACATACTTTTGTTCAAGGAAATAGTGCAGTACATCATCCTTATGTAAATATATGTGATCATGTGACCTCTAAATAAGGGATGTATTACACTTACACGGGGTGAGGAGGAAATTGGAAATGCCAACATTGAGTAAAGGACCAGAAGCAAAGTGCATAAGAATTGGAGGTATCTCTTTGTTGTGTATGTATAGGTAGGGAGTAAATGGAGGAAAAGAAGAGAATGTCGGACGATTGGAGAAGGAAAGGAGGTGAGGGGAGTTTGGGAGAGGAGGAGGGGGGAGAGATTGCGAGGGTATTGGAGTATGGGGATAGAATAGAAGGGGAGGAAAGAGGGTAAAGAAAAATTCTGCCATGTTGGTGTATAAAATAAATAGAGGACTCTAAAAGTGAAAGACAATTTAGGGTAACAGCATGTCTGAGTGGAGAAAGAAGAGATGGGATATTAAGGGAACCAGGGAACTGACTTGTATGAGATGTGTTGCTGAGGAGGTGGGAGTCGGGGGGGGAGTTCCCATGGAAACGCTCCTCAAAAGAATCTACTAGATGACATCATTGGCATCCAGATCGGGAAAAAATACATCTGAACAAGTCAGGAAGAAATCAAGTCGGAATGACGCCGCAATCCTTTTACGGATTGCCATCACGACATATTTTGGCATTTTTCCATCTCAATCCCACAACAAATAAAATACACAATTACACCAACCCATACTACAAATCTACAACTCCCTCAAACATACACTTCTTCATACAATTGTTACTCTTGCCACCGACAACAAAAATGTAAAAAGATGTCTGCCCTATTTATGACCTTACCTTCCTGTTGACCTATTTTTACCTGCACCACCAGAGGAGGTTGTTTTCATGTTTGTTTGTTTGTGAACAAAATATCTCAAAAAGTTGTGCTCAGATTTGAACAAAACTTGGTGGAGAGCTTGGGTACGTGATGAGGACGGAATGATTAGATTTTGGTGAAGATCCAAATCCGGATCTGGATTTGAGAAATTTTTTGAGTGATCGGGCTAAAACGATATGTATAGCATGATATCTCTAAAAGTTGTAGACGGATTCGGACGAAACTTGGAGGATGAGTTGGTTAGGTGACAAGAACAGGCCGATTAGATTTTAGTTCAGGTCCGAATCCAGATCCGACCTATCAGTGGGATACAAAACGTAGACTAATCAGCTTGGCAGAGGTGTGCTCTCTACCGAGTGCCCTTCGAGTTGTGCCTTTATTTAACATGACGTACCGACTTTAGGTATCCTCGAAGCCGTTTTCCTAACTCTGTCACAGTGATGACCGGATGTGACGTTGACATTTTTGCCAATTCTGTCACCGTGGCCTGATTTCAAAATGTTATCTTGTTGTTTCCCCCCCCCCCCTCCCTTTTAACTTGTTGATGCAGTTTGTGCGTGAGGATCTGTAGTCCGATTTGGAGTTTGCAATGAAAAGCCCTCATCAGTGTTTACAATCACATTCAACCTCCCTTTTGATTTTCCACATCGTTTGTAATTATGATCGTGCCTTGTCGTAGTTCAGAGAAACCTTCGATCGATTTCTCATTTTCTATATTTCATTCGGATCTCTTTGTACCTTCAAATTTGGATTCCTGTGGCATCGGCCCAATTTGATGCATCCCCATTTCATGTCACTGTACCTGAAGTGCGTCGTGTTGAAGGACCGCAGTTAATGGAGGGACATTTGGACTTCGTGCGTGCTTTACACACCGCGTTGTGGGACTGTCCTCTGCAATCAAAAGGTTTATTATGCCTTGTGCGCTGAAGTAAGGATGTTTACAGTTTGTTTGAAGTGTTTTGCTGTAGCTATGGAAACTAGGTACATCCTGCCAATGCTTTTGGCGCGTTTTGTCATGCTTCGGCGTGTTGGCAGCGAGCTCTACGTACCCGGTGCCAACGAGTTTTTCCATTTGCACATCGAATGCGTTCTCAACATGGATGTTTGGGTTTGGGTGGAATGCTTTTCCTCCAATTTTTTTCTTTTCTTGTCTCGGCTCGTCCATTGTTTTTAATCGCCGTTCTTCCTTTGTTCTCGATGTCGCCGCAGACAAGCCATCGAGTTTCTGAGCAACGAAGGCCACATATACTCCACCATCGACGAGCATCATTACAGATCCACGGAGATCGATTGATCGAGGATGTCCTGTCCCATGATGATCGGCGCAAGTTTGTTGTTTGTTGAAATCTTCTTTTGGCGCCTACGTTTCCTGGTCTTTCTATTTAACCAGAGATTGGTTTGAACTTGTTTGTACTCTGCGGCCTTCATGGTGAAGATCCGATTAAAATAAATATTCGCTTTGTGGACTCTTCCGACTGCACCTTCTTGGTTCTCATCTCCCTCTTCCTTTCCTTGTGCGAGTCTGGGGTTAGGAGAAGGGGAGGAAGAGGGGGCTGTGTTTTAATGGTGAATGCGGTCCAATGTTTCCATCCATTTCAGTGCTGTTTATGAAGTGTAAGAATGAATGATCGAATGAAACAGCTTGCACCACACAGCTTTTGTTGTTGTTTTTGTGTTTGCTGCACTATGATCATGTGCCTTTGTGAAAACAACTAAATCCCCTCTCGACAGCTTTTCCTTGCTGGGCATCTTGATCGGTAAGGCACTGAGGTGTTGTGATTGGTGGTCCCAACTGATCGCCCACTTTGCGATGCTGGAATCCCAGGTTCAAATCATGTGTACTGTACTGTATTTCACCTTTGTCTGCCAATGTCTCTTGTGTCCCCTCATGTCCTTCTCAGGCACATGATACATGTACAAGGTGTTTCATGAGCCTTAACGTTGTTGTCGATGTAGTTATTGCTTTGTCTCACGTCATGTTAACGAATGCACCGGTGTCTTGTTCCAGCACACCTTTAAACAAACAGCTTGCGCTTGCACCACTTGTTCTCATTAAATCACACGTCGTTCATTCAAATCGTGCGTCACCGTCAGGAGACTCCACATTCGGATTTTTGAACGGTGAACGAGCCTGTGCCCCTGTGGTCCCCCGCCGTGAGTGCGAGTGCAAGATCTTCCGTAAACCCGACCACTTTCCTGACACCCCTCGATCCTGCAATGATGTCATCGGTCACATGATTCGGCAACTACATATACATATATATATATATATATATATATATATATATATATATACATATATATATATATACATATATATATATATATATATATATATATATATACATATATATATATATACATATATATATATATATATATATATATATATATATATATATATATATATATATATATATATATACATATATATATACATATATATATACATATATATATATATACATATATATATATACATATATATATATATACATATACATATATATATATATATATATATGTATATATATATATAAATATATATATATACATAGATATATATATATATATTTATTATGAAACCTTCAAAAATCTTCTCTGAAGTGGCTGAACAGATCGAGGTGAAACTTTACATATGTGACCGCCGATCCAATGAGTAACAAAAGGTTCACACATGATGTCATAAGGTCACGTGATTTGGCAGCCATATTGGATTCACCTTAAAACCTATAAATATCTTCTCCAGAACGGCTGGACAGATCGATGGGAAACTTCACACAAATGTTCCCCAAGCCTTGTGGATACCAGTGTTATCACAAATAATTTATGTCACATGGTCTGGCAGCCATATTGGATTGAGCAAAAATCTTTAAAAAATTATTTCTTGAACCGCTTAATCAATTGATGTGAAACTTGACATTTATGATCAAGTAGTAATGGGGAATATATGGCTTCGACTTCAACCTGATTGGACACTTTATCTGGCACCCATAATTATTTAATTTTTTTGATATGGGTTCTTTAAAAAATTTTTTTTTTTTTTAACAAGGATCACTTGGCTGTGCCTTGATGGATTTGAGGGTAGAGGAGTAGCGGCTGAAATGGGAAACCTATCCAGGTTCCTCCTGATGACTTTATCTTTTTGTTTTGCTTGTTCGGGTTCCTTCCAATATCTCCAATGCATGACTGAACCTATTTGGTCTTCCATTTGATTTGAATTGAATTAATTTTAATCCATTTCTGAATTCAATGGAATAATTAAAAACGTCATCGGTCAAGGTCAGGTGTAAAATCAAATCGGGGTTGTATCAAAGTGGGACGTCTTGGTACTCAGTCATCACTGCCAGCAGTTATAAAGTCGCAGCTCTAATAATGTTTTTCTTATAAATTACGTAACACACAAGCACCACACTAACAAATTCCTGGCGAGGTTCTGCAATCTCTGCTCTTTTTCTTGTTTATTTTAGGCTCGATACGGTGCCCTGTCGAGTTGGGACACATGGCTGGCTACCTGTATTTTGAGAGGAAATAAACAAATACTTGGCATAAGTTTTATTTACTAAGTGTATATATATATATATATATTGTGTGTGTGCCCGACAACCAAAATGAAATGGTTACCATCGGTGAGTGAGTGTAACAGCCAAGTGGAATTGCGTGTTGGAGCCAGTTACGTTATAATTAACTTGGCAGGTTCATCTTTCATGTGTTATTTGGAGCTCGAGGTGCCACATCTCCACTGGATTTTTTTCATCAAGGGCGGTCTATGGTGACCGTCTGTATGTGATGCTAAACTGAAAGAGACCTCGCGTGAACTTTAGTATCCGCAAAGTGTAAACGAGGCCACCGGGTGTCATGCTTGCACAGCATGGAGGAGAATTTTCCTTTTTATGACAAGGTTTGCTTGATTTGGCCATCTTGTGCAATGACATCACTTTTTTGAGAGTTCGACACCACCCAACCCAACCCAAGCTGACCCCTTATGGAATACAGCCATGAGTGTTTAAGGCTTTACGTCGATGGAGAAGTCCAGATTCCGCCCGGATAAATATATCCTTCAAATGGGATGGAAATACGGTCGTAAAACCGAGGTGTGAAGTTCCCGCCCTCCGCCCCGTGTAACTCCATCCCTGTCATTAAATGATATCTGTGATGAGCACATCACTGCTGGTTTGGTAACTCTTGTGTTGTTGTGTTGTGTTGTGGTGAATGGCTTTTTTATTTTGGATACAAAGGCCAGAGGGCTGCCAGGATGGCAAAGAGGTACACGAACTCCCTTCTTAGCTGTCTGGCTTGGTTTTGAATCCTGACCCATCTATAAACTGTCCCGGTGTTCCACACGCAGGGTGATTCATCAATGTGTGTGTGCTCTCCCTCGGATGGACGTTAAACTGGGTGTCTCGTCTGCCGGCATTAGTTGGTGGCCGTTGAAGATCCCACAATGTCCTTTGTGAAGAGCTTTCGCCGTCACCATGAACACGTTCCAAATCCCTGCCCTAACTACTTAGTCAAGCGTCAGGCCTGATCAGTCGGTTCGTGAAATGTTTGGGCCAAGCTTCCTCAGGCCAACCCCACAAGAACGTGGGAATAATTGTGGCCGTTAACGAAAGAAGAAGAATAAGTATTCAAAGTCAAAGCTCATGAAAGAACCAGACATCCGTTCATTCACCTGCACTCCTGTGACATTCCACGGAGTACCTGGTGTATGAAAACCATGTGACCATTGCCCTTTGTGGGTGGTAGTCCATGGTAATGCCCTGTAGAGATCTGTCTTAAAAGGAGCACCATGCCAGGGTTAACTGTTCAACAAAGATCGTTTATTAATATATAAAACCAGTACATATGTATTTGGAAAACATGGTTTAAATGTTTATATATTTGGAGCATCGTCTAGGTGTTGTATAAATGATTATGTGATGCAGCTGTTTATGGAACTTGCTCTACAGTTATGAGGTTTTGTTCTAGTTAGCAAGTCTAAAGTTCATAACTCCCCTGAAGGTCCATACCCGATTGTGAGAAGACAACACGGGGTGCTCGCTGGTATTCCTGGCAAACAGCACTTCCTGTGCCCACAAGGGAGGTTTTGGCAAATATTTTTAACCGCTTCCTCTCTCTCCTCTGCCCCTCCCACACTCTCCGTCCCCCAAGTTATTTTGATCGTGACATGATGTTTCTACTGCTGTTCCATAAACAAAAGCGCACTCTTGACATTTAGTATGGATACACAAGCCATTCGTAAAGGCCATCACAACCAGTCGGAGTATTTGATGTGACACGGAGCCCCGGCCATGTATAAACGTAGATGTGGATCTCAATGCCTGAAGGCAATAACCCATGGCTTTGGGTCGTTGTGACCTCGATGCCATTACACCACCGTGCTTTTGGCGTCCTCCCAGAATAATTTGATGATGGTAGCTACGTCCCTTGGCGTAGTGTCTTCAGGTGGTCCTGCAGGGTGGGTGTGAGCCCAACGCGATGGGGGGCGTTGGCAGGTGGGTCGTGCTGGTCGGACAAACCGGGATGTAAGCAATGGGGATGGGGGTACATCCTGCAAGGCAGAGAGAAGTGGGGTGGGGTTAGATCGGAGCACCAACGTTGGGAATGCAAGCAGTGGTGATGCCACCATTTCCCCATTAGGCAATCAGTTTTGTGGACAACATGAGCTCTTGTGGAGCTTCATTGCATTAACTGCTCATGGATTATTCTTGTTTTAATAAGTTAATTTACGAGCTATGTTGCAGTGCTATAAATTGGAGTGAAGTGACTAGTTGGAGAACACCAGCAAAGCAAACCTGAACCCAGAAATCTGGCAGTAGCTCCACTTGTCCTGATGCCACACTTTCCTTGAGCTACATCTGATATCTCTATACAATATGTGTGATTTGTCACTTTCTTCATTAGATAATATCAAACGCACCTTTCTCTGAGGTTTACGGTTCCATTATACTCATGGCGGTACAAGCTTAGGCATACATAATGATTTTGTAAACGAAAGGACAAACAAAGACCTGGCCACAAGGCTTGCATGTGTGAGATGCTCACAAACCTTTTCGGTCCATGTTGGTAGCGTAAGCACATGTCCTTCCTTGCCTTCACCATCAATAGAAGGTGTCTCTGTCTGGTTCTCGACCACCTCCTCGATATGCAGTGGAACGCAGGATGAGATTTGCATCCCTCGCGATGCCTCTTGCTGTTTGCGGAGGTCACGAGCTGTGGCAGGTACTGGTTCACCAATCCTCTTGCCATTGAATGAATATTCGTATCTCGACCGGGATATTACTGCAGTGCTCCCGGCTCCAAGGGTGGCACCCGGTGCAGAGTTGCAGCTATGGTCCAGTCCATAACTGCTTGCTGTGCACATGAGAGATTGCTCCGAAGTGATGTCTGAGGTCAGAAGGTCCTCTGGCTGTGAGTGAGGGGATCTGGGATGTGTTCCCAGGTGATTAACCACAACTCCTTTGGCGGTGAAGTTTCGATCGATGCACTCTTTTGGACCGCTTGCATTCTGAATGCAGCAAGGATGCTCTCCTTCATCCTTCATGTGTCGGGATAGAGCAGAGCCGGGTCTTGGGCTGTGTGGGATACAGCACATGAGGGACGTACACACACTGGTTTGCAGTGCGGTGGATGAACCTGATGTATGCACTTGAATAAAAGTCTACGTGCTGATAGATTGCTGGATGATGAAAGATTTAAGGCTAATTCTGCCATCTGCACACAAGAGGGGACAAAGTCTCATGCGGAGGATTGATGGGTACCAAAGGGATGAGGAAAGCCCGAAGGAAGGTGTTTGGCATCGGACTTGTGCACACTCATTTACTTACCTGCTTCCCATACCCCACCTGAAAGTAAAATTGACCACTTTTGCTCTGAGAGATTGCAGGATTGTTTATATTTGACAACAAGTGCTTCACTGAATGTGAATTCATGCTGTGGCAGGGTTATGGTGGGTTACTAACTAACTAAATAACCCTAACACCATTAACCTCATTGTTCTGTTCTTTCTTGATTTGTATGCGAGCACGCATGCAACTCTTTTGCTGCTGTGCCTCACTACCATTGGAGGATTTTTCCCTACCCTGTTGACCATCGAGCGTACCTGTGCGGAAACAACATAATATGTAAATTTGGGCGAATTTTTGTTTTTTAACTCCCCCCTCATGCATTTCCCAGATGTTTCTCTCCCTACAACCCACTCTCCCCACCCATGACATTTTCCTTTATCCCCATGTAAGTTTAACCCTTTCTTGTGATTGCTCTCACAGTCAGACAGTCCAATGCTAAAACTAGACCCATGCGTGCTGATTCCAGAGGCCGTCAGTAATGCTCTCGTCTAATCCTCGCTTGCTTGGTGTTTCCAAAGAATGAACAAGCAGTTGAGCAAAAGCTGTGTTGTACCTCCAGGTTCAATGAGCTTCGCCGTAGTGACCCAGCGGGGGAAGCACAAAAGCGGGGTTAAGCAATTTGTTCACTCTGTCTGTTGACAGACATCAGTCGATATAATCGAGGAACTACTTGATTTTACTGTAATTGAATTATGTTCGGCCGAGCGAAGCGAGATAGAGGCTGTTTTATTCCTGACAAGAAGCAGCCACATTTGACGGACGCACGCAGACACGTCGAGATTGAGCACCTTTGTTGTATTACATCCGTGAAACACCCTACAACCCATACCTACAGAAAGGAGACATTACGGAACGCCGGCCACATTTTCCATCCAATGCTCCCGTAACTTTGTGAAAAATAAATAAATAACTCTCCACGGGTATGCCCTCTTACGTTGAAAATTGTGTAAATCGCTCAAGCGGTTGTGGAGAAAACAAATTGAAAAGCAAATAAAGGTGAAAAAATGTGGGCGGAAGAAAAGGAAAAAGTGAGGCCCTCGGCCGACGTTCCGCAACATGCTCCAGGATGGTTGTGGATGCCAATTACTGGTATTTTAAACATTGCAGAACACAAATCGATACTCGAACCTGCAGCTTAGCAGTATTTTGACTCCGAGTTTGGCAAATTGTGTGGAATTTTGTCCCAATCGCACGTGCGCAAATAATAATAATAATAATTGGAACCATACTCTGTGGAGAGAGTGTCGGTGCTGCCGAAGCAGTTTCCTGGGCTATTGGGCACAATCCTGGACGGGTCGCCACTCCGACGCAGGATACTCGAATGGCTCAATTAACCCAGCAAACTGGTACTCAATTTGGCGACCTCGGAAGGATGACGGGCTGAGTGAACCCCCTGGTGTGTATTAATTCAGTGGCCAACGGGGCTTGAACTCAGGACCCTAGGATCCCAAGCCGCCACCCTAACCACGAAGCCAACACCATGCATGCACGTGCGCAAAGAGGGGAGGTTATTGTTTTAGTCTATCTGGGAGGCAAACAAAATTTAAAATCGTTCCTAATAGGATGCCGAGCTGTTTTTCGGGACATCACAAAGGACACAAACAACAAGCACGAGGAACTCGGGTGACATGTTTGATGGAGTGGTGCAAAGACTCCGCATCAACGAAACTTCCGAAAAAGGCTTTTGTGTTTTTAAATTTTTATTTATTTATTTTTTCTTCAGACTTCAAAACGTTTATTTTATTTAAATTTAATTATACGCTTGAAGACTGCAGAACACAAATCGCCTCCTCAGTTTGGCAGGACTTGGACAAAACGTTCTGCCATCTCGAACTATCAAATTTGGCGCTCGCCCTCTCAGCGTTCGGGAATATCGAGATTCGGACAAAATCGCGGCTCGTCAGAAAGGTAGATCTTGCTCAGAAACGAAGTAAAAGTTTAAAAGACCCTACCCATGTGCTTTTTCTCAAGACTGCACGGGATAAAGGTGTTCAATGAACTCCAGTTGGTCTCGCAACTCTCAAATTGTCGTTAGAACAATGAATGGAATTTTCATCGGTTAAAATGTCCACATGATTCACGATTTGCTGTTCTTCTCGAGGAGAGACAGATTAATTTTTTTCCCAAATTGTAAAGCGCCCAATGAAGTGAGTGCGTGTGCAGGTACGTGATGAACTCCATACCTGTGCACGGATTTCCTGCGCAGTTCCTGCTGGTATGACGACAGGTCGGCATTGAGTTTGGCAATCTGTTCCAACACCTGTGGGTGGGATCAACAATGCAGGATCTACTCAGTTGCATCACCAAATTGCCGTTTTGGCCGGCAGCTCCGGAATAGCCGGTGTTCTGCCAGATCACTGCTTCGTCCTTCACCTGGTTCAGATACCCCGTGCTGCCTTGCTTGCCCTTCATGTTCCGTCGAACACTCGTCTGGTCTCGTTTCTGGATCGACTCGGTCATCCCACAAGGAGCGACAGATCCAGCGGTGGACGAGTTGCACTGCAATCCTTCTGTCCTCCAGCTTTGCTCCACAAGGGTGTCGTTGACTTGAGCAGAACGTTCCATTGGATGCCCGCATGCAGCGATCATTCTGGGGACGTGCCAGGGAGGGGGTGGTCCACATCACTCCATGGGATTCATTGTTAGTGCGTGAAACCAAATAACTCAGAACCCCCCAACGCTACTTTGACCACACCCTCACGGGCCTCACCTCCGCCCACACTCCATCCCTCCACCTACCCCCTCCCACTGCACTCCATCCTTCCCCTGCCCTCTCCCACCCACCAACTTCTCCACCCCCGACCACAGGCATTGTCTCACTGCCCGTTTTGATTTAAGCCGTTTCTGCTTTGACCGTTAGAAGAGTGAATGATCTAATTTACGAAACTTACTCTAAGGGAGGTTGTCCAGGTAGAATCCTAAGTATCAGCATCAATAAAAACACAACATAGACCACGGAGTTTAACGAACCCAATCTAAACAAACAAAAGTAGAGCATTCAAACAAATACCGCTCTTGCCAAAGGCAACGGTACAGCTGCACCAGGTTGAACATTTGATTCTGTGTCGCTGTGATAAGGCGAACATTCAATGCCATGTCACTCTGATAAGGTGAACATTTGATGTCGTGTCCCTCTGATAAGATGAATATTTGATGCAGTGTCACCATGATAAGGTGAACATTTGATGCCGTGTCACCATAATAAGATGAACATTTGATGCCATGATAAGGTGAGCATTTGACGCTGTCACCGTGATAAGGTGAGCATTTGACGCTGTCACCATAATAAGATGAACATTTGATGCCATGATAAGTTGAACATTTGATGCTATGTCACCATGATAAGGTGACCATTTGACGCTGTCACCGTGATAAGGTGAACATTTTATGCCGTGTTGCCATGATAAGGTGAACATTTGACGCTATGTCACCGTGATAAGGTGAACATTCGATGCCGTGATAAGGCGAATATTTGATGCCATGTCACTGATGAGGTGAACATTTGATGCCGTGATAAGGTGAACATTTGGTGCCATGTCACTGATGAGGTGAACATTTGATGCCATGTCACTGAGAAGATGAACATTTGATGCCGTGTCACCATGATAAGGGTGAACATTTGATGCCGTGCACTGACAAGATGAACATTTGATGCCGTGTCACCATGATAAGGGTGAACATTTAATGCCGTGATGAGGTGAACATTTGATGCCGTGTCACTGACAAGATGAGCATTTGATGCAGTGTCACCATGATAAGGTGAACATTTGATGCCGTGTCACCATAATAAGATGAACATTTGATGCCATGATAAGGTGAGCATTTGACGCTGTCACCGTGATAAGGTGAGCATTTGACGCTGTCACCGTGATAAGGTGAGCATTTGACGCTGTCACCATAATAAGATGAACATTTGATGCCATGATAAGTTGAACATTTGATGCTATGTCACCATGATAAGGTGACCATTTGACGCTGTCACCGTGATAAGGTGAACATTTTATGCCGTGTTGCCATGATAAGGTGAACATTTGACGCTATGTCACCGTGATAAGGTGAACATTCGATGCCGTGATAAGGCGAATATTTGATGCCATGTCACTGATGAGGTGAACATTTGATGCCGTGATAAGGTGAACATTTGGTGCCATGTCACTGATGAGGTGAACATTTGATGCCATGTCACTGAGAAGATGAACATTTGATGCCGTGTCACCATGATAAGGGTGAACATTTAATGCCGTGATGAGGTGAACATTTGATGCCGTGTCACTGACAAGATGAACATTTGATGCCGTGTCACCATGATAAGGGTGAACATTTAATGCCGTGATGAGGTGAACATTTGATGCCGTGTCACTGACAAGATGAGCATTTGATGCCGTGTCGCCATGATAAGGTGAACATTTGATGCCGTGTCACTGATGAGGTGAACATTTGATGCCATGTCGCCGTGATAAGGTGAACATTTGATGCCGTGTCACTGATAAGATGAACATTTGATGCCGGGTCGCCATGATAAGATGAACATTTGATGCCGTGTCACTGATGAGGTGAACATTTGATGCTATGTCGCTGTGATAAGGTGAACATTTGATGCCGTGTCACTGATAAGATGAATATTTGATGCCGTGTCACCGTGATAAGGTGAACATTTAATGCCGTGTTGCCGTGATAAAGTGAACATTTGATGCCATGTCGCTGTGATAAGGTGAACATTTGATGCTGTGTCGCCATCATAAGGTGAACATTTGATGCCATGTCGCCGTGATAAGGTGAACATTTAATGCCGTGTTGCCGTGATAAAGTGAACATTTGATGCCGTGTCGCCGTGATAAGGTGAACATTTAATGCCGTGTTGCCGTGATAAAGTGAACATTTGATGCCGTGTCGCTGTGATAAGGTGAACATTTGATGCCATGTCGCTGTGATAAGGTGAACATTTGATGCCGTGTCACCATGATAAGGTGAACATTTGATACCGTGTCACCATGATAAGGTGAACATTTGATACCGTGTCACTGATAAGATGAGCATTTGATGCCGTGTCGCCATCATAAGGTGAACATTTGATGCCGTGTCACTGATGAGGTGAACATTTGATGCCATGTCGCCGTGATAAGGTGAATATTTGATTCCGCGTCACCGTGATGACTCGTTCATATCCATGTGACTATTGCCCTCTGTGAATCTACAGTTTGATGCTGTTCGTTGTTCTGTGCTGTACCGTGTGTATGGTGTGCATCGTAAATAGGTGTGCATCGTAAATAGGTGTGCATCGTAAATAGGTGTGCATCGTAAATAGGTGTGCATCGTAAATAGGTGTGCATCGTAAATAGGTGTGCATCGTAAATAGGTATTGCGCCACAACAATCTCAAAACCGTGTTCTCAGGACGAAGCGATGGATGATCGCGACTGGGAACAAACGTGTGAAATCATTGCGTGTGGAACTCATCAATCTTTCGTCGTACGCTGTGTAAACGTTGGGGGACGAGGGGGAGGGGAAATGTACCCAGGTACAACATGCGACACGTACATCTTTCCGTGCACGAAGTACGATCACATTTCGCGTGCGTACCTTTGCGTAAGATTTCCAAGCCCACGGTCCTAATAGGTTGTGCGTACACCGTCTCTTCACCGTCGTACACCACCACACACCTCCGAGTTCCTTATGCTTGGCGTCACCGTTACCGTGCGTGTGCCCCGGTGCCCCACGATCTCGCACGCAGAGACCGCGCGCTCATCAATCAGGGCCGGAGCTGTGACGTGATGACGCGCGCCCGAAGAATGCACACTCCGTGTGTGACGTCATAAATAGGGCCGTGGAATATTTTTCTTCACCAGTTGTCACTTCAATCACAATGTCAATTGAAGAGCGTCACTCCAAAAGTGTACTTACTCAGAGCAGATCGTTTTATGTCATGTCATGTGATGTGATTCTACATGATCTCCATGATTGATGAACCAGAGACTTGATGGATATCGTTGGTACCTGAGCCAGAGAGTTGACAAAGTTTTCAATGTTTACCAAAGGGAACTTTGTTTTCTTTTCTTGTGTTTTTATATTTCAGGGATTTACGGGATGCAAGTACAGACGAAGCGCGCACTCTCTTCCGAGATCTCTCGTGTCGGTTCGATTCCCGACCAGACGACAAACAAACTCCCGATCAGTGTTACGAAGGCACGGAGTCGAGTCACAAAGTTTGGCGTCCCTCGGATGGGTACATTAAGCCGGGTATCTCACCTGCTAGCATTAGTTCCAGTGGACGTTAAAGATCCCAAGGCGTCTTAATTACTACAAATACCGGGAACAAACGATTTATTTCCCTCATCTCTCAACAAATTCCAAATTTGTTGAAACATTGGCAAACCACCTAGTGTATTCCCACCTGGAAGTGTAATTCATTTCTAGCAAATACAACCTGTCACTTCACTGGCGAGGATGTTAAAGGGGCAGGAGAAAGAGAGAGGAGGAAGGGGAAGTGGATAGAGCAAGAGAGCGGAGGGAGAAGAGAGGCGAGGAAGGAGAGGACAGAGGGAGGAGGGAGGAGATGAGAGGACAGAGGGAGAGGAAGCTCGGAAAGGGTGAAGAGCGAGGAGGGGGGAGATAGGGAGAGCGACACCTCAGCAAACGTTGCTATACACTGTGGGAGGAGGGATGTGAGGAGAGGTTGAGAGAGAGAGAGAGAGACAGAGAGACAGACAGACAGACAAGGGGGTGGGGGGAGGGGAAGGAGAAAAAAAAGAGGGAAGGTGAGGGGAGGTGGCGTGAGCAAAGAGAATGATATATGTTATCCTTCAAGATGGAACACGCACACACACACACACACAAAAAAAACACTTGTCAGAACATCTGCACACACAACCACCCAACAGAGTGTGTAAAGTAATCCACTGGCACATCTGCAAAAACTTTACTATCCCAGTTCCAGAAAATTTGTGGGAACATTAACCAAAATAATGGACTAAAAACATTGAAGTACCGCTCATGTACGGCTTAATTATCCCATCGGGCGTGAACATCGAAAACAAAGTCATTCAATTGTCATCATGCCAGTTGGCTCGGTGTGGGTACCTCTCTCACCTGTCATGGCATTTCAGCAAAAGCTTTCTGCGACTCATTAGGACTGACTCAATCGGTCAACTTCCCAACCCGGATCTCAACCAATGGTTCTCAATCTCTTCTGGATCTGATTTTGACAAATTTCCCTGACAATATCTGCTGCTCTTCCTCCGCTCCAATTGGTTCTTCTGACCACGTCCTTGTCAAAGTGGACATCTCTCTGGCTGTTATCAGAGAACCACCTCAGCGCCGTCGAGTCTGGCATTTCACTCAAGCCGACTGGCAGGGTCTCCGAGCAGCCATCAAACTTATAAAACTGGTCTCCCATCGCTACTTTCTCAAACATCAACTCATCCTGGGAATTCTTTCAAAGAAACTTGCTCTCCCTCATGCACAGATTTATCCCCTCTCGTCTTCAGTTGTCCTTCCCTTCCTCCCGTCCTTGGTTCACTGAAGCTTGTGGTGAGGCAGTTGTCTTGAAACAACTTGCCTTTGCCTCATTGAAGGCAAACCCAACTGAAGGCAATCTCATTTCTTTCCACAAAGCTCGGAACAAGTATGTATCTACCCTCAGGAGAGCCAGAAAACAACATCTTTATAATCTCAAGTTGGAACTCTCAAACCTCTCTCCCTCCTCAAAATCCTGGTGGCGTCGAATCAAATCTGTTTCTGGTGTATGTTCCCCCTCCATCCCCTCCATTACCTCAAATGGCCGCACTGCTGATACCACACGTGATAAAGCTGAATGCCTAAACTCGGTGTTTGCAGCTAAATCTTGTGTCCAAAACCCATCACTATCTCTACCCACTTTACCCAGTCGCACCCAACTGTCCCTGGACTCTTTGTCCTTTTCTCCTGACAAAGTGGAGAGTTTGCTGTCAAACCTCGACTCAGATTCTGCAACCGGTCCAGACGGCATCAGCCGACATGTCCTAAAAACCTGCTCTTCTGCTCTTGCTCACCCTCTCTCTGTTCTATTTACCTTCTCATTTGCCCAAGGTCATCTGCCATCTGCTTGGAAATCAGCAAATATCACTGCCCTGCATAAAAAAGGTGCAAAAACAGATCCCTGCAACTTCAGACCAATCAACCTTCTGCCAATCATCAGCAAGGTTATGGAATCCATCATCGCTTCATACATTAAATCCTTCCTCTTCTCCAATGGCTTGATGTCCGATCATCAATTTGGTTTCAGACCAGGTCACTCTACCCTGGATGTGCTGCTTCTGCTCTCCCATCAATGGATGGAGGTCCTCAATGCCAGACAGGAAATCCGAGCCGTGTCCCTGGACATATCACGTGCTTTTGACACAGTCTGGCACCCTGCACTACTCACCAAACTCTCTTCCCATGGTATTCAAGGCCATCTCCACTCATGGCTCGCAGACTTCCTCTCCTGTCGCAGTCAACGTGTGGCCCTAAATGGAGTTCTTTCATCCCCTCTTCCTGTCCAGGCTGGAGTTCCTCAAGGTAGCGTTCTGGGCCCTGTTCTTTTTCTGGTTTTCATCAATGATCTCTCGGACTCTCTGGAAAATCCTCTATATCTCTTTGCTGACAACTCCACCCTCTGCCGTACCATCGGTCATCCCTCAGACCGGCAAGCAGCAGCTTCTTCGCTCACTGCTGATCTGGATAAAATCACAAACTGGTCCAACACGTGGTACATGTCTTTCAATCCAGACAAATCTCACACTCTCACTATGTCTATCTGAAAGGATGGTTTGGAACCCCCCCCCCATCCACTTTCTCAACAATCCTCTGGAAGAAGTCCTTTCTTTCAAGCGTCTGGGTCTCACTATCTGCCATGACCTTTCCTGGGAAAGCCACATTTCAAACCTCGCCTCCAAAGCCAGTCACCGACTGGGAATCCTCCATCGTGTAAAGTCCTTCCTCGATTTGAGGAATTCCTGCAGATGTGCCACCAAGTTTATCATCCATCCGAGTGACGGCACACACATTGATGAATTGCCTAAACTGAAACATCGGGGTGACAGTTTAGAGCTGGGTTGGGATTCAAACCCAGGCCACACAGAGTGAGCATGCGTACCTCTCGGCTTTCCCGCCATGGTGTGGCGATTCATTATTTCATAACTGAAAATATATTTTTTCTCATTGTGATCACATAACTTATTTTGCCTTCCCACTACTGAGACAGAAGCACGGTATCCCCATTGATTGAGACCTGAAGAACACACGCCAAGTGTCTTCACCAATCAATCCACGAAACGGTTGAAAAAAACTTTTAAAAGTGAAAAGTTTGATTTTTATTTGTATTTATCTCTGCCGAAGTGATGAGTCATATAATGGAAGAATGCCAAGTGGCTTTATCACTCCAATGAAACGGTTCATAAGAAACTACTCCCTTGGCACGCCATTGGCAATTACTGAACCATAATATTGAACATACATCTTCCGGAGATGCCCGAAATGTCAAATATGTACGAATTGGACAAATAAACACTTTACTCGGAGTCAGAACTGCTTGTAAGTTCGATTCTGGAGCTTAGATTTTGTAATTCTGCTTAGTTGAAGAGATTCTCGTGGAGATTGCGTGTGCGGAAACGAAATAAAGCAACGAATGCTGACATGTCTCTTTGGCGTTTATAAGCATTGCAAATGTATCCAGCAATTCGTAGCTTTGATGAACAGGAATTTGATAATGTGAGTGAGGAAAGTGAAAAAAAAAAGCAACTATCATTCGGAAATCGTTGCGGCCTGTTCCAAGTCAAGGCGAGGCTGAGCAGGCCAAAAAATACGGTGCCTTCAGACCCCAGCGAGGTTACATAGGACACGCCTGCAGACCCCATATAGGGCGGTGACCGAGGATGCGCCTGATGATGGATATAATTAAATAGGGCCGTTAATTATCTTCAAAAAGGGGGTTTTAATTAACACAAACACACAATTTTCATTCTTGCACTTCCTTGGAGTTTTCTTCATATGCATGCAAAGTTTCACGCTCCTACGTTTTATGGTTTTGGAGTTATGGAGGAGACATTGACACACACACACACACACACACACACACACACACACACACACACACACACACACACACACACACACACACCCACACACACACACACACACACACATTTATTAGTGTAGATACTGATCATGGATGACTTTCCTTGATGATAATTTATCAATATTACTCTTATTGTTCCTGATGATGCAGTGCCACCTGCTGGTTAGCACAGAAATTTGTAATTTATTCAGGGCACTGGTGATGGCTCACTTACTCTTCGTAAAAGGACACTGGGATCTTTAACGTCCACCAACTATAATATCGACAGACAGGACTCCCAGTTTAACGTCCATCCGAGGGATGGCATACGCATCGATGAAAGACAAGGCTGACGGTTTATAGCTCGGTCGGGATTCAAACCCAGGATAGATGGCTTGTGGAGGAGTGTGCGTCCCTCTAAGCCAGCCTGCCAGCCGGGTTGTGAAGGTTTTATAAGTATATGAGTACTCTTAGTGGTTAAAGAGTTCATTTTTACCTCGACCACCGAAGGTGAAGGAGGTTATGTTTTCACCCCTTTCTGTCTGTTTGTCTGTGTGCAGGATATCTCAAAAAGTTGGAGACGGATTCGGATGAAATTTTGTCGACAGGTTCGGTGTGTGACAAGGACGAACTGATTAGATTTTGGTGAAGATCTGGTTCCGGATCCGGCTGCTAGAAGTTTTTTTTTCAAGTGATTCTTCACCATTGAGAGAAAGGGCCAAAAAACGATATCGTACTGTACAGCATGATATTTCAAAAATGTATTGGGCCCGATGTGTTCTCGTGGATCAGACATTACAGAGTGGAGGTATGCGCTCTACTGAGTGCCCTTCTAGTTTTCCACATGTTTTACAATGAAACCCTTTAACGTCCTTTGTAGTAACTAGTACGTGCCCGTACGTACGTGGAAAAAAAACAAAAAACTTTCAAACCGCGAGCCAGAAACAACCACACAGGCCGTTCCTTCGCTCTGGTAAACCACGACTGGATTGGGGCATTGTGTTTATCTATAAATGCGCATAAGAAATCGAGAAATTATTAGAATACATAAAGTCATCACTATCCGGAAGTGGTGCGTGCCCGTACGGAATGTTCACATGCATTCCACAAATTATCGCTTGCATTGAAGCAACAACTGCTGTGATACTTGCACACATAGAGTTATCAATTATAAAATCAAAATTAAAATCAAGTTTGCCTCCCTGTCTTTGCTTGCCGTGACATTGGCTGCCATTGACCATTGCCACTCCTACGCCACGGGAACGAAGGCACCGATCCCCATCGTAACCGGCACGGCACGTGACGTCATCGTTGGCTGGCCGCGCACCGGCCTACGCAGCCACGCATACGCAGCAACGTGTCCTTTCATTGGTTGGTAAATAAATGGCCATAACTTGGGAGCACTTGTCCGATTAATATCAAACCTTGAAAAGGCACATACGCAGGTCCTCAGCAATATAGCTGGCAAGTTTCAATTAGATCGGACCAGCGGTTGTCGAGAAACGGCTGTCACAGACACACACACACACACACACACACACACACACACACACACACACACACACACACACACACACACACACACACACACACACACACACACTGCTGGAATTATAGATAATAATAATAATAAATATTATCTGAAAGGAAACAATTAGGTACCATTGCCTGTAAGGCTCATGCTACCCTAATAATAATAATAATAAGAAGAAGAAGAAGAAGAAGAAGAAGAAGAAGAAGAAGAGGAAGAAGAATTAGAACTGTGAGCAGTGATGATTGGCTTCCAGCCAGGTCAGTACTTTTGGCGTCGTTGATACAACTTAAGTTTTATTTAGACATAAATTTGGTCCGTTTTATTGCCAAGGATACTAAATTATGTTTAAAGTTTCATATCAATCAGTTTGGTTATTGCAGAGAATTTTAATTTTTTTTTCCTTCAATCAAATATGGCTGCCAAACCCCATGACTGATGATGTCATCACTATCAACAAATTGTCCTCATGCATCGTCGATCACATCTGCAAAGTTTCGTATCAATCGGAGAAGATTTTTTAAAGGATATTTTTTTTTTCAATCCAATATGGCTGCCACACCACATGACTGATGACATCATTGTTTTCAACACTTTTTCCCCCCATGGGTCGGCCGTCATATATTTCAAGTTTTGTATCGATTCGTTAAGCGGTTTCGGAGGAGATTTAAAAAAAAAAAAATTCCAATATGGCCGCCAAAGCACGTGACTAATGACATCTTAGTTTCCAAACTTTTTCCCATCCATCCTTGATTATATATTCAAAGTTTTGCATCAATTGGTGAAGCGGTTTCAGAGAAGTGGTTGTTTTAAGATGCAGTAGTTGTTTTACAATGGAGTAGTTTTATGATGCTGTCTCGTCCGCTTCAACAACGTACGAGCACCAGAGTGACGACGATGTGAATGGCTCCTCGATCTGATGTGGACATTTGATGCCGAGTGATGAAGGAGTGATGTGCTGGCCAGATACTACACGGAGAAGAGAAAATTCAGGAAAGGTGGAAAGAGTACAGTGAAAGATTACTAAACGTGAAAAATTAGAGAGGAGCCCTGGCAGAGGCATCGAAAACGAAGGGACCCATGAAGGAGGTGAGAAAAGCACTTGACAAAATGAAAAGAGTGAGAGGACCTGTGGACCATCTGAAGTTGCGGTTGAGTTTGTGAAGGCGTTAAAAACTGAGGGAGTTAAGTAGTTGGTGAAGTTGATGAAGAAAACGCGGAGTGAGGAGAAGATACTGGATGATTGGCAGAAGATTATAATCATAACTATTTTGAAAAAGAAAGGGGGACATCTTAGACTTTGGAAATTACAGAGGGATCATGCAGTGAAGATACTGGAGAGGATTGTGGACCCAAAGCTAAGGGTGATTGTGAAGATAAATGACGTGAGGTATGGATTCATACAAGGAATAGGAACGGTGGATGCGATTTTCATCGTGGAGAGGGTGCAGGTAATGGAGAGGGTGCAGGTAATCGAGAGGGTGGAGGTAATGGAGAGGATGCAGGTATTGGAGAGGGTGCAGGTAATCGAGAGGGTGGAGGTAATGGAGAGGGTGCAGGTCATTGAGAGGGTGCAGGTAATCGAGAGGGTGGAGGTAATGGAGAGGATGCAGGTAATGGAGAGGGTGCAGGTAATGGAGAGGATGCAGGTCATTGAGAGGGTGCAGGTAATCGAGAGTGTGCAGGTAATGGAGAGGATGCAGGTAATGGAGAGGGTGCAGGTAATGGAGAGGGTGCAGGTAATCGAGAGGGTGCAGGTAATCGAGAGGGTGCAGGTAATGGAGAGGGTGCAGTTAATCGAGAGGGTGCAGGTAATCGAGAGGGTGCAGGTAATGGAGAGGGTGCAGGTAATGGAGAGGGTGCAGGTAATGGAGAGGGTGCAGGTAATCGAGAGGGTGGAGGTAATGGAGAGGGTGCAGGTAATGGAGAGGGTGCAGTTAATCTAGAGGGTGCAGGTAATCGAGAGGGTGCAGGTAATGGAGAGGGTGCAGGTAATGGAGAGGGTGCAGGTCATTGAGAGGGTGCAGGTAATGGAGAGGGTACAGATCATTGAGAGGGTGCAGGTCGTGGTGAGAATACAGTAATAGAGATTGGTGGGAATAAAGTCCTGGAGACAGTTTTTGTTGGTGATAAGACGATATTAAATATGTACATTCTTCATTCTGTAGGAAGGATCGGAGACATGGTTTTTTTTTTTTAATATTATATAATTTTTTCTGGTGTTGATGTGACGCAGGCATGATGGGCCGAATGTCCTTCCTTGTGCGTCTCGATTCCTTGTGATAGTCTGTTCTGGTTTTGTCGGCCATGGTGATGTAGTTTGCGTCAGTTTGAACCTCTTTCCTGGCGAGTTTATTTCAAACCAAACCCCCTGTGAGTATCGCATGATGTAATGATTGAGAGTTGTGATTTCCGGGTAAGATTCCTGTTTGATTTTCCCATCGTGGATTTGGACGATCGGAGAGTTTAAAATCCGATTCCGCTAAAATCATTCGAGCCGATCGTCATGGCGACCATGGCGTTGATGGGTCTGCGCTGTGGAGGTCCCTTGGTGATCCCCGCGGCCCGATTCGCCGCTCGCACGTTCGGACCGCAAGGTGTCCCCGGCCGAGCAGCCTCGGGCCTGGTGTTCCGCACTCACGGTGATCCCGCCGAGGTTTTGAGGTTGGTTCGCACTTCTCTGTGTTTAAAAGTTCTCTTGGAGTCGCCGCGTGTTTTTGCAATGGAGATGAAGGCAAGCCATGCTGGACGTGACCGTGACCTTACACCGCCCCGTAAACCATGTGACGCGTTGTCAAGAGAAGGGAAATAAATAATATTCATAATAATGAATAACAAACAAACTTCACGTTCGTTGAAATAATTAGCACAATTCCAATGAAAGTGAGAATAATAATAATAAATAAATAAACAAGTGGTGCCAGGCACAACAAATCCCGCCCATTTAAAGCACAAAGTTCTTTTGGGGATCAAATTTAAATTTGATATATCCTTAACCTGAATGTTGATCAATATGGAATAGGCAAAGCCGAGAAGTGAATGTAGAATTCTTCTTACATTCGCTTCTTAAATATATCAAATTAAAGTCTTTTTGCTATGAAAAAATAAATATTACCTGAACATTCCCTTCACAACGACAACTCCACCGCCTAGAACTGGATCTCATCTAAAAAAATTAATATTACCTCAACATTACCTTCACAACAACAACTACACCGCCTAGAACAGGATCTCATCTAAAAAAAATTAATATTACCTTCACAACAACAACTACACCGCCTAGAACAGGATCTCATCTGAAAAAATTAATATTACCTCAACATTACCTTCACAACGACAACTACACCGTCTAGAACTGGATCTCATCTAAAAAAAAAATTACCTCAACATTATACCTCCACATTACCTTCACAACGACAACTACACCGCCTAGAACAGGATCTCATCTAAAAAAAATTAATATTACCTTCACAACAACAACGACACCACCGAGAACAGGATCTCATCTGAAAAAAAAAATTCTTCAACATTAACTTCACAACAACAACTACACCGCCGAAAACAGGATCTCATCGAAAAAAAATTAATATTACCTTCACAACAACAACTACACCACCTAGAACAGGATCTCATCTGAAAAAAAAATTCTTCAACATTAACTTCACAACAACAACTACACCGCCGAAAACAGGATCTCATCGAAAAAAAATTAATATTACCTTCACAACAACAACTACACCACCTAGAACAGGATCTCATCTGAAAAAAAAAATTCTTCAACATTAACTTCACAACAACAACTACACCACCTAGAACAGGATCTCATCTAAAATAAATTAATATTACCTTCACAACAACAACTACACCGCCTAGAACGATCTCATCTGAAAAAAAAATTCCTCAACATTACCTTCACAACGACAACTACACCGCCTAGAACAGGATCTCATCTAAAAAAAAATACATTACCTCAACATTATACCTCTACATTACCTTCACAACAACTACACCGCCTAGAACAGGGTCTCATCTAAAAAATAAATATGAGAAGCGAACGTAGAATTCTTACATTCGCTTCTGACTTTACCTACAACTTGTTCACAACTGTATACACAATTTCCGGTTACTTCGGCCTGGATTCGGGATCAGCGATGAAATAACAAAAATCACGATTAAAAATGATTTTTTGATGATGCGGGAGATATCTTTATTAAAATCAGTGGAGGAAATATACACCATGTCTGATATTATTTGGGTGTTTCATGTCTCCGACGATGCCTTTATCTCCCGGCATGCATCATTCCCCATGACAAAAACCGGAAACAAAAAAAAAAAACAGAAACAAAAAACAAACCGGAAGCAAAATGGTCATAGCCAACGACACGGATTTACAATTGGCAGGGTATTGTGTTGTTTTTGTTGTTTCCTATTCTCTCATGTGCACGCGTTAAGTAATATTCACAAGATAGAAATAAAACCCAATCGTGTTTATACACTGCACAGCGTTTAAAAACAACCGGAAGCAAAAGGTCATAGCTAACGACACGGATTCGAAATAGCCAGGGTATTGTGTTGTTGTTGTTGTTGTTGTTTCCTATTCTCTCATGTGCACCCGTTAAGTATGAAGTTCACTGCGTTCGCTATAAGGAATAGAATAAGGAATATTTTTGTCTTAGTTTGAAGTCAATTAAACCATTTTTGACGAAGTTATGAGGGAAAAACGATTTTGACCTTTTCGTGACCTGACCTTGACCTTTGACCTAATTGAACCCAAAAGTTAATGGGGTCGTCCAAGGTTCATTACCCACCTGTGGATACAATTTGACAGTGTTTGAGCCAGCCGTTTTCCCGTAAAGTTGTATTTTCATAACCATGTTTTAGTTTTAATGGAAAATTTGAAATTTTGACCGATGGCCGTGACCCTCAAAACTTCGGACCCTAACGATCTTCACAAATATGCATTTTTCACTATAGGAATGGGTAGGATTATAAGTGACAAATAGAATAAGGTTCACTATAAGCTTAGTTTGAAGTAAATCAGATCATTTTTGACGAAGTTATGAGCGAAAAACGATTTTGATCTTTTCGTGACCTTGACCTTGACCTTTGATCCAATTGGACCCAAAAGTTAATGGGGTCGTCCAAGGTTCATTGCCCACCTGGGGATTAAATTTGATAGTGTTTGCTAAAGCCGTTTTGCCATAAAGTTGCTAACAGACAGACAGACAAACACACAAACAGACAAACAAACTGGACGATTACAATATCCCGCTCCCTTCCTCCGGGGGGGGGGGGGGGGATAATAATAGTCATTTCTTCGGTAGTGTTGGCACACGATGTCATTTGGGTTGCAGGTTAGAATTCGTCGACGGGTGAGAAGCAATGTTTGCCCAAACTTCTCTTAAATATTGTGATGGTGTGACTCGAACTGAATGAGGAAAGGATCCTGAGTTAAAATCCCCCTCAGATGTTGAATTGATACTCGGTGGGGTTGACTTTGCCTGTCATCCTTCCGAGGTCGGCAAAATGAGTGCCAGCTTGCTGGTATACTGTGTCGGAGTGGCGACCCGTCCAGGATTGTGCCCAATAGCCAAGGAGACTGTGTTGGCAGCACCAACGCTCTGCACAGAGTATGGTCCCAATGGATGGATGGATTGTGTTTGTGATGCTGTTTGTGGCTCAGGTTGGAGGAACTGGAGCTGCCCGCACTTGGAGAAACCGAGGTCAAAGTTCGTATGTTAGCTGCTCCAATAAACCCGGCGGATATCAACATGGTTCAAGGTAACTCCGCTGCATGTGCACGTCTTCATTGTGGACTTATGGAACATTATTATTGCAGCTGGCAAAGAACCCGTCCTTCGGGATGGGTGAATTTCCCCACTTTTGTGTATGGTTTTGACTGAGAATTGTTGTGAACCAGCCTCCACTAGGTGGCACTCTGAATACCTTTGCCTCGTGTACTGTTGCGAATACTCAATTTCCTCCATGTTCAGAACTCAGTAAACGTTTAATAGTCCTTGAAAATATCAATCAGAATAAATGGTGGTGGTAACTAACTGCACGGGTCGTACTGATGGTGGTTCTTTTGGCAGAACTAATACAAGTGATGATGACACAGCAGTGAAGCACCGACGTCGTGTCTCCACTTGTATAATAAACTCATCAAAGTCAGAGGAATCCAAAATAAAAGAAATTTAGCATCTCCCAGTGATGTTTCATCTTGGCCGACTCTCCTTTTTTGCAGCTCAAATTGGAGGACACATGTCAACACTGAGAGCTGCTGTTGTCACATGTTGCTGGTCGCACACAGTCGGGATTTGAAAATGAAAGACGTTCTCTCATCTTCACTAGGACCACTAGCTATGGCCTTTGCCAGTCCAGACTGTTCCATGAGGAAAACCAGTGAGTCAGCTATGGAGGAATGTCTGTCCGGCAGAAACGATCCCATAACTATGTTGTAGCTTCATAAACGATGTGGACTGGATCCAGCAAATAAGAGGAGATGGCTCATTTTATGATCTATAAACAATTGCATTCGTATCTATTGTACTTGTATTGAAACCGGTCCAGAATTGAAGTGGTCTTTGATTTATAGAGATCTGACTCCATAAAGGAAGCAGAGAGAATGAAAATATGGTCAGACTTTGAGACATCCTTTAAGAATATTTCTCCAGATGGTACCGGATTGTCCAATTTTAGGCCCTTGGCTCGCAGACTAATGTAGGCAATGCCATGTTTTGGTAATTATTACGTGCATTCATTTAACCGTTACGTACATGTCACAGGTAAACATGAATCGCCGGGTGTTCCTGCATTCATGTGATTGTGTTCTACCCCTTTTCAGGATCGTACGCCATCCTTCCCTCCTTGCCTGCTGTCGGAGGAAACGAAGGGGTTGCGGAGGTTGAAGAGGTTGGAGCGAAGGTCGACCGTCTGAAGCTTGGCGATTGGGTGGTCCCGTCAGATGCAGGTTTTGGTGCGGTTCTTGATTTGATGATTCCATTTCCTGTGTCACGTAATTTTCTGTTGGTAATCGAAGAGTAGAGTTGAACAGTTACTTTGACGCTTCATCGTGTTTACAGAGACTTGTGCAAGAAAGATTTGATAGGTCAACATGGTTTCGGGTGGAAATACTCTGATCTCTCCAAATGAGTCCTGAACGAGTTCAGGATGGAACTAATTTTTACGAGAGCGGAGTCGATGGCGCGTGTGAAAAATGAAATGAAATTAAATATGTGTGCTTGGTGGATTTAATAAATTGATGCTGAGAAATGCTTTGGCAAGGAGATTTGTCCACAATGGCAAAGGACTTTGGTAAATATTGCATGCCTTTGTTGAAAAGGAGTGACACTGGCCCGTGCACATCCTGACCAGAGTTCGCTGTCCCACACTCCCACGTCCTGCCTCAGGGCACACCTGGCCAGATATGGAGCTGTTTTTCCTTTCTGTTTTAATTCTTGCTCCACAAAGCTCTGTGTCGTTTGACATTGATAAATTAGTTTTCTTGGAAATTATGCTTATGGTATAGACCCTGACTTGTTCGTCATATAAAACTCAGTAATACTCTGCCTATAGTTAGAGAGTGCTTGGAGATTTTACAACAAGCACTCTCTCCGCACGTGTGTATTATTCAACAAACGATCATAATCGGACTATAAACTCTTTTCTGATTTCGATATCCAAAATGTCTACGACATGCGCCAGCGCAAATCCCCATGCTTCCCACTGAAAGCAAAGTCGAAAGATGACAAAAAGTTCCACATCAAATTTTGAGTTTAAAATTTTCCCGTTTTGACACCCTGTGAACCCAAGTCCCCAACCCCTGGGGCATGAGCCCGGGGATAAAATCAAAAAAGTGTACATATAATATTTCTTGCATCCCCCCTTATGTTGATCGCATATTCAGTGACATTCAAAAATGTTTTAAAATGTGCCCTTAATTAGCATCTTTCAGTATTTGATCTTTTGACCCCACCACAGGTGGCGGACCAAAAAAAGGGCACTGTTCTTGCACATTCATGCCATGTGGTTAGCATAACTACTAAGTTTGATTTTTTTTTGCACAACCATTTATAAGGAGATAGCATAACGGATGGACAGACAGACGGAGCCAATTGCATTACCCCCCCCCCCTTTTCTTTTCTTCTTTTCTTCAAAAAGTGAGGAGATAACGAGAACCAAACCCAATGTTCGCCATGGAGCAGGATGGTGCATTAGGCTTGAGGGAACAATATTTCTGGTACACAAAGTGGTTGGTGTGTGATTCTCAGACCACAAATCTGGTCTCAACCAGTTCAGAACTTGCTGGTGAAGATGATTACGAGGTATTTAATCAGACCCGGTGGTGTAACTTTATAGTTTGAGGGTGTGCTCTGAGCCTGGGAGGTCTGTGATTCGAACCCTGGCCGAGTCGTATCATGACTTTAAAAATGGTACGTGCTGCTTCCTTGATTGATACTCAGCATCTAGAAGGACAAAGCATGAACAAAACTGTTGATTGGCAGCCATTGCACAGGCTTGATGGGCCGAATGGCCTGCTACGTTGAAGTTCTTTGAAAGGAAACTCGTATTCCTGAAACTGGAGCCACTGCTGTTGTCTCGTTTGGCCAAACTAGTGTGAGTTTTTGTTTTTCTTCATTTTTGGAAACTGCCTGACGGAAAAAAAAACAACAACGAAGGAACACTTTGTTTTTCTTTACCAGATCGAGGCTCATGGAAGAGTGAGTTGGTGGAAGATAAAAACACAATGAACTGCCAGTGGAGCAGTGGGGACACATTTGGAAATGACAAACAAGGGGGCAGAGAGAGAAAATAGCAGAGTTGTGAAGTTTTATTATTACTATTATTATTATTATTATTATTAATAGTACGTGGCCATACGTGCAAAAAAAAAAATTCTTTCAAACCGCGTGCCAGAAACAACAATCACACAGGCCGGCCGTTCCTTCGCTCTCGCATGCCCGTACGTGCGTGGCCATACGTGCAAAAAAATTAAACTTTCAAACCGCGTGTCAGAAACAACAACCACACAGGCCGTTCCTTCGCTCTTGCGTGCCCGTACGTGCGTGGCCGTAGGTGCAAAAAAAACAAACAAAAACTTCCAACCACGTGCCAGAAACAACAACCACACAGGCCGTTCCTTCGCTCTTGCGTGCCCGTACGTGCGTGGCCGTAGGTGCAAAAAAAACAAACAAAAACTTCCAACCACGTGCCAGAAACAACAACCACACAGGCCGTTCCTTCACTCTCGTGTGCCCGTACGTGCGTGGCCATACGTGCAAAAAAATTAAACTTTCAAACCGCGTGTCAGAAACAACAACCACACAGGCCGTTCCTTCGCTCTTGCGTGCCCGTACGTGCGTGGCCGTAGGTGCAAAAAAAACAAACAAAAACTTCCAACCACGTGCCAGAAACAACAACCACACAGGCCGTTCCTTCGCTCTTGCGTGCCCGTACGTGCGTGGCCGTAGGTGCAAAAAAAACAAACAAAAACTTCCAACCACGTGCCAGAAACAACAACCACACAGGCCGTTCCTTCACTCTCGTGTGCCCATACGTGCGTGGCCGTACGTGCAAAAAAAAAATCACTTTCAAACCATGTGTCAGAAACAACAACCACACAGGCTGTTCCTTCGCCCTCTCGTGCCCGTACGTGCGTGGCCGTACGTGCAAAATAAAACAAAAAAAAAAACTTTCAAACAACTACGCAGGCCGTTCCTTCGCTCTCGTAAATGACGACTGGATTGGGGTATTGTGTTTATCTGTAAATGCGCATAAGAAATCGAGAAAATATTTGAATACAGTAAGTCATCACGATCCGGAAGTCCGTACGTTGTAACCCGTAATGGGGAACGCGGCTGAGGATCTCTTCCCCAATGGCCACGCCTATGCAGCAACGTGTCCTGTCATTGGTAACTAAATGGCACATCGGCCACGCCTCCCTGGTAAACTTGTCCTGTCATTGGTTTGGTCAATAAATGGCCATAACTTGGGAACCACTTGTCCGATTAATATCAAACCTTGAAAAGGCACATCCTCAGGTCCCCAGCAATATTCCTGGCTAGTTTCCATTAGATCGGACCAGTGGTTGTTGAGAAACAGCGGTCACACACACACACACACACACACACACACACACACACACACACACACACACACACACACACACACACACACACACACACACACACACACACACACACACACACACACACCACTATTGTCATCACTATTTTCAAATCCTGACATTATTCACTGTAAATGCTCCATGGTCGTTAAACCCAATAAATCTTTGGTGATTTTACACCAAAAACATTTCATCCACCGGCTCCTCTCGGTGTGCCAGCTGCCCCCGGCTCCTCGCAGCATGAGGGTAGAAGATTAACGAAGTATTATTTACTCTTTCTGTCCTGATTAACATTGGAAACAAAACTGAAGTGAAACCCTGAACAATGAAATGCTGATTTTAACATTGTCGCCCATGTTGAATTCACAAATGCACATACATTATCTTGAATCAACAGATTATTATTGATTGAATTGTCATTTTGAATGTTGCAATTTTTGCAAAATGATTTTTTGTATTGTGGTTTTTGGCTCAGGTACATGGAGAACGGTGGCAGTGTGTGCAGAAACTTCCCTGCAGAGGATCCCCAAAAAATTGCCTCTTGCAATGGCAGCCATGCTGTCAGTTAACCCCTGCACTGCGCTGCGTATGCTCCGTGACTTTGTTCCACTGAATCCTGGTAATGTCACAATTGTGTGGACTAAGTTTCCGTGTGTGTGTGTGTGTGGTTTGGTATGTGTGTGTTATTTATTTGATGCCATGCTTCCTGTTCACATAATGTATCTCAACTCAACCATGTATCTCAACTCGATCCCTTGGGACTTGTGTTATGGTGAAGTTGTTTTCATGGTTTAGATTTTTGACATTGGTGTTGCTGTTCGCACATTAAAGGAATCTTTCCAGTGTTGTGGTTAATTTTTTTTAACATTCATGTTTGGGTTCAGACCAGGTCACTCTACCGTGGATATGCTGCTTCTGCTTTTACAACAATGGATGGAGATCCTCAATGCCAGACATGAAATCAGAGCCATCTCCCGAGACATATCGTCTGCTTTTGACACGTTCTGGCACACTGCCCTGTTCACCAAACTCTCTTCCTATGGTATCCAAGGACATCTCCACTCATGGCTCACAGACGTTATCCCCTGTCACAGTCAACGCGTGGCCCTAAATGGAGTTCTTTCATCCCCTCTTCCTGTTCAGGCTGGAGTTCCTCAAGGAAGCATTCTGGGTCCTGTTATTAACCTCCGCCATCTTCGAAGATGGATGGAGGTTACTGTTTTCACCCCTTTCTGTTCGTTTGTTTGTGAATAGTATTACGGAAAAACTCCTCGACGGATTTCGACGAAACTTGGTGGGGGGGGGGGTAAGGTATGGTCCAAGGATCATGCCATTAAATTTTGGACTTGGTCCCCCCCCAAAAAAAAATTGTTAGAGAATTTTTTTTTGCATTTCTGTATGTTTTAAGTGATTTCCAACCCCCCCCCAAAAAAAATTTGTTACCCCCCCCAAAAAATAGAGGAATTTTTTTTTTGCATTTCTACATGTTTTAAGTGATTTCCAACCCCCCCAAAAAAAATTGTTACCCCCCAAAATTTAGAGAAAAACAATTTTTTTTTGCATTTCTACATGTTTTAAGTGATTTCCAACCCCCCCCCAAAAAAACTGTTAAAGAGAAAAATTTTTTTTTTTTGCATTTCTACATGTTTTAAGTGATTTCCAACCCCCTCCCCCAAAAAATTGTTCGAGAAAATATTTTTTTTTTTGCATTTCTACATGTTTTAAGTGATTTTCAACCCCCTCCCCCAAAAAATTGTTCGAGAAAAAAATTTTTTTTTTGCATTTCTACATGTTTTAAGTGATTTCCAATCCCCCCAAAAAATTGTTAGAGAAAAAAAATGTTTTGTTTTTGCATTTCTACGTGTTTTTAGTGATTTCCACCCCCCCCAAAAAAAATAATTGTTAGAGAAAAAAAAAATTTTTGCAACTTTTTTTTCAACAAAATTTCGATTTCTTTTTTTTGCATTTCTACATGTTTAAAGTGATTTCCAACCCCCTGCCCCCCCCCAAAAAAAAATGTTGGAGAAAAGAACTATAACTGTCAGCACTGTTGACATCATATTTAATTAATAAGAATAAGGTTCACTTGAGTGACCCAGCAGTATTGGCGGCGGAGGTTTTGCACTCTCCCGAGTGCTCCCCCCTCTAGTTTTTCTGGTTTTCATCAATGATCTCTCTGACTCTCTGGAAAATCCTCTTTATCTCTTCGCTGATGACTCCACCTTCTGTCGTACCATCTGTCATCCTTCAGATCAACAAGCAGCAGCCTCTCCACTCTCTGCAGATTTGGATAAAATCACAAGCTGGTCCAACACGTGGAACATGCCTTTCAACCTTGACAAATCTCACACTTCTCACTATGTCTCTCCAAAAGGACTGCCTGGAACCCCCCCCCCCCAACAATCCTCTTGAAGAAGTCCTTTCATTCAAGCTTCTGGGTCTCACTATCTGCCATGATCTTTCCTGAGAAAGTCACATTTCCAACCTGGCCTACAAAGCCAGTCGCTGACTGTGAATCCTCCGTTGTGCAAAGTCCTTCCTCGGCCCACCTGAGCTCCTGACCACATACAAAGCTTTCGTCCGCAGCCTGATGGAGTAATGCTCTTCCCTCTGGGCTAGTGCTCCCTCCTCTTAACTTTCTCGGCTTCACGCTGGGGAAAGCAAGGCATCTCCTGCGATGAGGCTGAGCCTTTGGGTCTCTCACTTTCTCATCGCAGGTCGGTGGCCTTTCTGTCTTAAACTGTCTCTTCTCCGGCTTCGCCCCCGGTCTGAGATATGTCCCCCCTCCCTGCCCCCTCATATTTCCGTAGGGTGCTCAAGGTCCGCCAGCAACCCCCTTTTGGTAAAACTACCAAAATAAAGAATCGCTGCTCACCTTCACTGTTTCATTCCTCTACTATCCTGTCTTTGGAACAAACTCCCACACTCTTCAATCCCACTCTTACCTCCAGGTCATCAAAACAGCTGTTCACCACCATCTCTTATCTTCCCCCATCCAAAAGCACAATCCTTTCTTCCCCCGCTCAGCCACCCCAAACCCACCTCCTTCAAATTCCCTGCTTTCCTTCCTGAAAGTCCCTGTCGTGTAAGTACCTGAATGTTTCTGAGGTGTCCATCTTGTTTACCCTGCGTACCCCGTCCCATCCCTCTCCCTTTCACAGGTCTCCTCATGCCTCTGTTCCCCATTAGTTTTTCCTTCCCTCTCCCGCCCTTCTTGTCTCCTGCTCCCCTTGTTATACGTTCTGTGTGTGAGCTCTCATACCACCCTTGACGGTGTATACAAAAATAAAGGTTGATTTCATGTTCTATTTCACACTGATTTGTGAGTATGACTCTCCTGCATGTGCCACCCACAGGAGACTTTGTAATTCAGAATGGTGCGAACAGCGGAGTGGGACAATCTGTGATCCAGATTGCGGCCTCCATGGGAGTTAAAACCATCAACATTGTCCGGAAAAGGTGCTGAGATGATTAGGCAGTCACCTACCCTTGGACTCCATTATTTACCACACTGAATCAGAGTGCATTGTAGTCTGATAAATTGTCACGTGAATTTGGTTAAACACCACATGTTGGATAATCGAGTTTCTGTGTGTGTGTGTGTGTGTGTGTGTGTGTGTGTGTGTGTGTGTGTGTGTGTGTGTGTGTGTGTGTGTGTGTGTGTGTGTGTGTGTGTGTGTGTGTGTATGTATATATATTGTTGCGGGCGGGGTCTGGTGGCGAGAACGACCCCCAGGTGGGGGAATTTTCGTCGACTCCCACCAGACTCCCCGGAATTGTAGGCCATCGCTCACGGATGATTCCGTGACGCAGCGTGTCGCTTAACCGACCGTGGACGCCAATACCTCAACCGCGTGGTGTAGGGTCCTCCTGTCTAGAACCAAGTTACCTAATTAACCACGCAGTTTCAACTACCGGGGAACCAGGCCCTCGGTACGCCTTGCCCGAACTGGATCACTCTACCGACTACGGTAGAGTACCAACTACCAACTCTACCAACTACCTTTCCGGATCGGATGCAGCCGAGCGGAACTGCCAAGGCCGTACCGGCTAGAAAAGAACGGATTATCGGGAATAAAGACCCGGCTAAACTCAGATCCGAACCATACTGGACCAATGGAGGAAAAGACAAAAACAAGCTGGGACCATTTCTACAATTATTTATTCACACTAAGGTGAGGAAAAACATGTGGCACAGGAACAAGGTTAATTGGGTGTGTTATGCAGGGGAAGATTAGAGAGATGTTGTGTGAAAATTATACAGCAACTTACCAAAGCGGATACAGAGCAGATTTACGAGAGAATAATAAAAGCAAGAATTGCAATAATAAAATATCTTATACAATTTTACTTAAAAGACAGGCACCACACTCTCAGACACACACTCAGTTAAAACAAACCCAATGAAAAGAAAAGGGGACCCTTTTGCAGCCAGGTTTGGAGGGAGTTGAGGTCGCAGTTCTCAGTACCTGAGAGTTTCGGGGGAAGGAGTGCTCCATGGTGTGGCACCTAACAACAGTCGTACAGTTTGGACCACAACCGCCCATGTGGAGTTTGGGTCCGTGGAGGAGCTTGAGTGGAGAGCGCGGAGTCAAAGGTGGGAACAGGGCAGCAGACAGGACCCGACGAGAGATCCGGTCGAGGTCGGGTGTGTGCGGACCAGCACAACAGGCGGGCCACCGAGGTGATACGTGGCAGACACTCCATAACAACGACCCCTTCAACAACTGCACACTCCAAATCCTTCTACCGCAACCTCCTTCGACCGTCCCAACCAACGAACAAACCCACCGAACACGAACCAACCAAGCACTAAGCACTTCCAAATCCAACTCCTTCCTTTCTTTCTCTCAAATTCAACCACATCCTTTTCTCATTTTCATCCCATACCTTCATCATATTCATCACATTCTCTCCTTTTCATCCCATACCACCACTCTACTCTGAGGATTGCTTCGTATCTTATAGATCGCGGAGCTCGGGGGTGGAGCCATGGCGAAGCCGACATCATCGTCCATCCCAATTGGACCGGGCCTTCATGTGGTCTGCCTTTCTGGGCGGAGTTTCGGCCAGACCCATGCAAGGCCCGCCCACACCCTCGCGTCTGGGCCTGGGAAGATAGATGGTGATGCAGCTACCATAACCATCCTCGGGATTCTGCCTCAGATAACCATCCTCGGGATTCTGCCTCGGATAACCATCCTCGGGATTCTCCCTCGGATAACCGTCCTTGGGATTCTGCCTCAGATAACCATCTTCGGGATTCTACCTCAGATAACCATCCTCGGGGTTCTGCCTCGGTTAACCATCCTCGGGATTCTGCCTCGGATAACCATCCTCGGGATTCTGCCTCAGAAAACCAGTCTCTGGGTAGGCACTCGTCATGCTGTGGTTCCAATAAGAGGGGGAATAAAATAAATGGGAAGAAATGATTTATAATCCTAACTAAAAGCCAATCGGAACGCAGCCCTCCCCCACCCCCATGTCTTCCCACTACACACAATGAAGGGATCTAGCTGCACATATTCTAGTGGCAAAACTAACTTGGGGCAACTGTCTGTTGTATGCATACGGTTTCTTGAACCGTAACAATATATATATATATATATATATATATATATATATATATATATGTATATATATATATATATATATATATATATATATATGTATATATTTTTATATGTGTATATATTTTTATATGTGTATGTGTATATATTTTTATATGTGTATATATGTACGTGTATATATTTTAATATATGTGTATATATGTATCTGTATATATTTTTATATGTGTATATATGTACGTGTATATATTTTTATATGCGTCTATATGTATGTGTATATATTTTAATATGTGTCTATATGTACGCGTATATATTTTTATGTGTGTGTATATATGTACGTGTATATATTTTTGTATGTGTATATATGTACATGTATATATTTTTTATATGTGTATATATTTTAATCTCGATTATAATACCAAGCTTGCACACTAAAAACTCGGCTCGCCGTCACACGATCCCTATGAAATTGCTGTGGCACTTAGCGGACATGCCGACAATGTTTGGGAAGTCTTGGCGTTCCATAGTACCACTTACATTTTGCACAATGCATATTTTTTCATTCCCCGTGTACGGTCTGTCGTCTGCTACCAGCTATGTTGTACCGCTATCCCGTGCATGTGCACGGGTATTGCTAGTATGTGTATATATGTACGTGTATATATTTTTTATATGTGTATATATGCACGTGTATATATTTTAATGTGCATATATATTTTTATGTGTATATATGCACGTGTATATTGTTGCGAATTTGCACCTGCCGGCGTGCGGACGGCCACATGACTCGAATCGCGGCACGTCTCCCACCGGACGGAAAATTCAGTCGTGACCCTCTCGGACCAACGCCGGGAGCTAGTCACGGGTGGGGGTTTAACCTCACCACGATCGTGCCAATTGCCCACCCGCGCAGGATAGGGTCGCTCGCCAAATTCGATCTACCTAAGTACCTGCGCGAATGGTCGACCGGGCGATCGCACCTCGCCGCAGGTCGACTTCGGACACGGGCCACTTTAAGCGACCCGTTCCGTACTATCGGGATAACCGAGCGGTGTTATCGTCGACCTGGACGGTTCAGATTAATTACCGGGCGTATTAAGCCCACTACGAACCCTTTACATGAAGCAGGATGGAGGGTCAATAAAGATAAGACGAAGCGAAACGGGAAAACAATTCACACAATGCACATTTATTACGCGACACACGGAAAGCACACATCTATAGCCAAACAGTCAAAATGCACATATAGCAGTTAAAACAAAAGAAACAATGACGCAGAGTTACAACCGAATACGCGCACACACGGCAACACTTACACAGTTCTACTTTTCAGACGGTGCCAACACACATTTACTCAAAAGCAAAGGAAAGAAGCCACCCTCATAGACAAGGGGGCAGACAGGCCTGGAGGCCAATATGTCCGCGTGACCTGGAGGAGCGGCCAGGTCCGCGAGACCGGGGGGGGGGGGTCCTACCCGTGTCCTCGTGACGCGTTGGCGGACGAGCCGCAGATGTGGCCGCGTGGCTGTGCCCCGACTCCGTGCTCCTTGGCGGGTTTCGTTGGCACGACGTTTGGAGTGGGGTGGGAACGGGGCCCCCTTTTTGCACTATCTCATTGCGGGGGAAAGGGGGAATTGTTGATGCCCTGGGGGAGGAGAATGGCTGGCTGGCTTGGGTCCCGCGACGAGCGATCTCACACCGCGACCTCGTCGCCGACCGCCGTCCTTCTCGGCTCGGACCCGAGCTCCTTTGCCTCTTCCCACAACTCTCCTCAGCCAACTGCAGAACCCAACTCGATGCCACACCGATGACTTCGCCGCCCGACTCCACTCTCTGCCACACTGATGCCTCGACTCACTCTGCCCTGCCGACACACGCTGCGACTGCCACACTCTGCCACGATTCGCCTTGCGCTCGCCGTTTTAGAGGCCGGCAGGAGAAAACAATTTGCAAATATCCGGATCAGGATGACCTCGGGGGCGGAGCCACGCTCGCCAATTGGACGGAGGAAAAATGTGCGTGACCCTCCCCTGATCCTAGAATTTGCATATATCGATTTCACACAGACGCGCCTGGAGGCGGAGCCAAGCCGCTCTGCACTTGCTAATTGGACGGATCAGAAGTGGGCGTGTAGCGTTCCTGATCCAAATTCTCCCTCGGAAAGGCCGCAATTTGCGCTCGTGGCTCAGTGCGTATCGCTGAACGAGCCCAAGACAGCCCAACGCTCAGTGTTCACAGGTGGTGCGGGAATGGCCGTAGAAGGAGAGAGGTGAGGGTGGTGGAGGGTTTATCGGTGGTGGTTTGATGGTTATGGTGCCGTTTGGGAATGACGGTGATGCGATGTTTGCGGGATTGAGTTGTGAAGGTAAAGGTCGTGGCTGTTGGCGTTGTTGTTGTTGTTGTTGTTGTTGTTGTTGTTGTCTGAGGGTTGGAGCGTGGTTGTAGTTGGTGACGATGGCTGGCGTGGTGGTTAAGGTGGTTGTTGTGTGATGGCGGTTGAGACGTGGTTGGTTCAAAATAAAGATAGAACAGAAAAACGGCTATCTCAAAGCGTCGCAGCCCGAATGAATCACATAAATACCCTCCAGACAACGGATTTGGGGCTAACTACACATGTACTTCGAGATATCTCACCTACGGGCCCTTCATGGTGTAATGCGAATTTCCACAGCCGTAACAATATATTCTAATATGTACGTGTATATATTTTTATATGTGTATATATGTACGTGTATATATTTTTATATGTGTATATATGTACGTGTATATATTTTAATATGTGTATATATGTACGTGTA
Organism: Eptatretus burgeri; assembly: GCF_056783735.1. Taxonomy (NCBI): domain Eukaryota; kingdom Metazoa; phylum Chordata; class Myxini; order Myxiniformes; family Myxinidae; genus Eptatretus; species Eptatretus burgeri. The sequence continues at coordinate 144,333,647 of NC_140961.1, forward strand.
TATATTTTAATATGTGTATATATGCACGTGTATATATTTTAATATGTGTATATATGCACGTGTATATATTTTAATATGTGTATATATGCACGTGTATATATTTTAATATGTGTATATATGCACGTGTATATATGTACGTGTATATATTTTTATGTGTATATATGTACGTGTATATATTTTTATGTGTACATATGTACGTGTATATATTTTTATGTTGGTACATATGTACGTGTGTATATTTTTATATGTGTATATATGTACATGTATATATTTTTATATGTGTATATATATATATGTCATAGCCTCCTCTTGAGAAGGACTGGAACCTCCCATGCTCGGAGTTTGTAACTTGAGGCTGAAGGATTAACTTGAGTCCAGGGCTAAAATGACTTCTAGAAAGGCAAGAGACACGATCTCGGGATCCATATAGTGGTTTTTGAGGACGGCGAGTTCAATAGTGTCGTTTTCAACACCACCTGAGGTCATCTTCAAGGTCAAAAGGTAATATTTCAAGGTTAAATTACTGAATTTTGGTATTTTTTGCCCGTTTTTGTGTCTAACTCATAAACGGTGAGAGATGGCTGATTGTAATAAGATGCAAGTGTCTAGAGCTGTCAAACTTTTATATTTATAGTCATATATTTTATTACATAAACATTATATGCATGTCACAACACTATGCCTATTACAACTACGTCTATGTCTATCACTAGTTGGAGAGCTGTTCTTGCTTCCTGAGGCATCCCAAAGCTTTTTCTTTGTCACTTACATTGAGGACATGAGCTTTCAATAGAATGTTAGCTAAAGTAGTACATGCAGCATTACTACTAGCTAAAGGTGCATCTACAGAGGATAACAGCTCAGCAAAATGAAATCGGCAACGCAGTTTAGTCTTGTCATACAAATTATAGGCATTATGTACAAAAAAGACGGTTGACATAGTCGGCACACTCAATCCAGCTCTATTCAAATTATCTAGGAACTCAGATGACACCTCGTTACCATCTTCATCATCAATGATCTCCTCCATACTAGTGCTCTCGCCATATTAATGAACAAGGTGTCTGGCCAAATAAACTACTTTATGCTAAAGGGCATCGTCAGACCCCAAGAGATCCTGAGTGTCTTGAGGAGTAATCTCGTCAATGAGTTCACTTCGCTCATTTGTATTTATGGAAGTTGTACAGTTCTTGTCACAATCAATCACACGAGAACTTGATTCGGGCATAATGTCATGCTTAATGAGTGTTTACAAATTAACAATTTTAGCTGCAGCCATAACGTCAACTATGTCAATGTAGAAGTTTCCACCGCTTCTTTGCCTGGCTTGGCCGAAAAACTTTTCCAAGGCTTCATCTGCAAATATAGCAGGAAGAACGTAGTCAAAGTCTTTCTCTGCCAGAAGCAATTTGGCAGCATCCACATTATTACGTGTGGACACAGTGAAGGCTTCAGCAGTTTGCTGAGTTCGCTTCAGCTTACGACCACCACCTCCTTGCCACGCACAGGTAGATATAATTTGGCAGGCCTGCTCCAGCCTTGTGAAACTTGTACAGTCTGCTGTCCAAGGCTGTCTGGATTTGGTGTGCAGATGGATAGCTGAGAAACGGTCTTTCACGTTCATCATCTTGAACCACTCACTCATTATCTGGGTGAGGATGATTGTGCCTTCGCTGATGCCCAGTGAATCCTTGAAGGTCTTTAAAGCAGCGATAGTCTTGTCATTGAACACTTGGCATACCAATGGTACACTCTGGCGTTGAAGGGGCTTGATGAAAACAGCGGTGTGCGTCAGCTTGGTTAAGCGAATAGGAGTAGCCCGGTCGATCTCATAAACCTTCTGAATATCACTCCAGTAAGCTTTGTACTCATTACCATCTACAACAAATGAGAGTGTCTTGCCATCAACAGTAATCCAGTTGTTGCGAACATTTTTGAAGATGTGCACGTCGTACACTAAGAACATATATTTCTCTTGAATTGACAGCACTTGGCAACTTCCTGGTCCTCCAAGTTTTGAATAAACACTGCGGTTGGTATTGCAATTGTCACATATCAAAGAAATCACAGTACCGTCAGCACCAACTACAGCTGATGCAGCTTCGATAAGGAGTTCCTTCAGCTGATCGGCAGTTAGTTTTTTGCAGGAGAAAATGCGTAGAATATTGCGTGGACAACCGAAATGGCAGGCAACTTCAACAACCATAGCATGTGAAGCAAGCATTTCGTGTGCACCACCCGCTGCTGCATTTTGAGCATATCCGACAACATGCCCTCCAGAAAATCGCAATGTCTCGACCAGTTTTACCTCGTCAAACATTAAATTGACCAAACGCTGCTGTGGTTTAAGCTGGTCGAACAAGGTTTTGAGGTTGGAGTCCTGCTGACTACTAGCAAGCATCTGTTTTACCTTTTTTGTTGATGGTAGAATGATTAAGCCGGATCGACGAATCATTTTGTATGCACTGGGTGATATGTTGTGAAGCTGCATTGCGAAAATCATAGTATCAGTATCAAATCGGCGACGATCAAGAGGTTTGAACATAAGATGCAGCTGCGACAGAAGGAAGGTGAAATGAGGAAGCTCGTGTGCCTCAGTCATCCAACAGAGCTGGCTTATTACAAGCTGAAGAATTTCCTTGCTTGTGCATTAATAGATGTTTACCTGGTCAGTTATGGATCTAATCTGGGACCATTTTGAGAGCAGGCTGTTCTTCTGCAAAGGAAAAAGTTGTTTGGGCACCTCAATGCCATCTTTCTCAACTCTATTCAAGAATAGAAATCCAAAAGGTGAGTGAACTTGTTGGAAATGAAAGAACTGCTTGACAGTTTGTCCAGTAGCATCAGTTCTTGATAGGTAAAGGTTTTCCTGGTCTTTTATGACGTTAAAGCCAGGAAAATAGGAGCTGATTTTAGCACAGAAGTGGTCGAAATCTTGGATATTGTTTGCAGCCTCATCAGCTGCCTGCATCTTCTTAGCTCTTGATTCTGACGTAGAAGATGATGTTGGGCGTGGGTCTGAGGTCACCTGCTTCAAAGCCGATTTCGTTACTCCTGGAAATATTGATGGGGGTTCTTTGGGTCGTTTGCCACCCCTAACTGACACCCAATCACAATTGAAATGTCTCACAAATATATATATATATATATATATATATATATATATATATATATATATATATATATATATATATATATATATATCTCCTTTAAGCACCTCAAGCTTTCTTTCTCATTTGGCATTGCCAATATCCATCTCTCCCTCTCCTCAGGATCTTTTGGGAAGGATATGACCTTTACATAAGGCGTCCCATCATAGTTTCCTCTACAACCAAAGCAGCTGCAACGACGTGGCATATTGTCACCAAAGCAGGAAACAACACAAAGATCCTGTGAGATCACCAGCTGGACAGTTTCTGAAAGAGAAACAAACAAAACATACATTAGTTAACGATGATAGAAATCAGCAAGTAGGTGCAGTAGGTGCACAATGTCATGCTTTGTCATAGACTTTACAAAAGTTTTCCTCGATGAGTTAGACACAAAAACGGGCAAAAAATACCAAAATTCAGTAATTTGACCTTGAAATATGACCTTTTGACCTTGAAGATGACCAAGTGGTGTTGAAAATGAAACTTGAACTCGCCGTCCTCAAAAACCCCGATATGGATCCCGAGATCGTGTCTCTAGCCCTTCTAGAAGTCATTTTAGCCCCAGACTCAAGTTAATCCTTCAGACTCAAGTTACAAACCCCGAGATCGTGAGGTTCCAGTCCTTCTCTATAGGAGTCTATGATATATGTCTTCTTCTTCTTCTTTCGGCTAGCTCCCGTGAGGGGAGCCACAGCGGATCAACCGTCTCCATTTCGCTTTCCACTGGTACCCTGCTGACCACCGGTACTGGTGGCGGTCGTTGGTAACCCGGGCCTCGACCGATCCAGTATGGAAATTCGTTTTGTTGTCCGCATAATGATTTGGCATAGGTTTTTACGCCGGATGCCCTTCCTGACGCAACCCTGGTCGCCTCTTACGACACACAGGGATATGGTACACCTTTTCTAACCGGGGCATACACCCGGCCCAGTACAACTGGTACTCATTTCGCCGACCTCGGAAGGATGGCAGGCTGAGTCAACCCCCTGGTGTTTTTGACTTGGTATAGATATATATATATATATATATATATATATATATATATATATATATATATATGCATATGCATATGCATATGCATATACATATATTAATTGTGTCCCAACGGGGCTTGAAATCAGGACCTTTTGGGTACCAAGCCACTGCCCAAACCACTGTGCCAACACCAGGCTCCAGGAGTCTATGATATATGTACGTGTATATATTTTTATATGTCGATATATGTACGTATATATATTTTATATATGTATGTGTATATATCTTTATATTTGTATATATGTGCGTGTATATATTTTTATTTGTGTATATATGTACGTGTATATATTTTTATATGCGTGTATATGTACGTGTATATATTTTTATATGTGTATATATGTGCGTGTATATATTTTTATTTGTGTATATATGTGCGTGTATATATTTTTATATGTGTATATATGTACGTGTATATATTTTTATATGCGTGTATATGTATGTGTATATATTTTTATATGTGTATATATGTACGTGTATATATTTTTATGTGTATATATGTACGTGTATATATTTTTATATGCGTATATATGTATGTGTATGTATTTATATATGTGCGTGTATATATTTTTATTTGTGTATATATGTACGTGTATATATTTTTATATGTGTATATATGTACGTGTATATATTTTTATATGTGTATATATGTACGTGTATATATTTTTATATGTGTATATATGTACGTGTATATATTTTTGTATGTGTATATATTATTATATGTGTATATATGTACATGTATATATTTTTATATGTCTATATGTACGTGTATATATTATTATATGTGTATATATGTACGTGTATATATTTTAATGTGTATATATGTCTTCTTCTTCTTTCGGCTGCTCCCGTTAGGGGTCGCCACAGCGGATCATCCGTATGATCCGCATAGTGATTTGGCACATGTTTTACGCCGGATGCCCTTCTTGACGCAACCCTGGTCGCCTCTTACGACACAGGGATATGGTGCACCTATTTTAACCGGGGTATACACCGGCCCAGTACACTGGTACTCATTTCGCCGACCTCGGAAGGATGACAGGCTGAGTCAACCCCCTGGTGTATTAATTCAGTGGCCCAACGGGGCTTGAACTCAGAACCTTTTGGATCCCAAGCCGCTGCCCGAACCACTGCGCCAACACCAGGCTTTTAATGTGTATAAATGTACGTGTATATATTTTTATGTGTATATATGTACGTGTATATATTTTTATGTCTATATATTTATACGTCTATATTTTTATTTGCATTTATATTTATCTGTATATATTTTTATATGTGTATGTATTTATATATATATATATATATATATATATATATATATATATATATATATATATATATATGTATTAATTTTTCTATATATGTATATATTTTTACGTGTACAGTAATCCCCCGTTTCTCGCGGGGGTTACGTTCCAAACCTCCCGCCACTAAGTGAAAATCCGCGATGAATGGTCGCCTCCCTAAAAAATCGATTTGTCTGGTCTGGTCGGTTTGGTGTTGAGGTGCCGGAGATCGACTAGTCTGGTCTGGTCGGTTTTGAGGTGCTGGGTATGAGCAGTGCTCGTCCAACAGTGGCAAACCTTTTTCCTTCCCGAAGCATATATCGAGCACCTTTACCTTAACCTTCTCCTGGAGCGTCCCAGGACCTTCCTCTGGCGCTTCGGTTCCTTGCCAGAAGCCTTAGAAGGTCAGGGCGTTTGGGCGGCATCGTGGGGCTTGGAGAAAAAAACGTAGAAAATATTCGTAGTTAACAAGCGAAACTTTGTCTCGTGCGTTGTGTGACTGGTCAAGCACCCTACGCGTTATAATTTATATTTTATATATTAACACCGCAATGTACCAGGGGAATCCGCAGAAAAAATTAGTCACGTTCCAAGGGAAAACTCGCGATGAACCGGGGGCGCGATAGGTGAACCGCGATGAAGCGGGGGTTGACTGTGTGTGTATATATATATATATATATATATATATATATATATATATATAATCTTAACCCCCCCACCACGTCTTCAGCGATCCGAGCCTCCTGTTTTTCCTCTCTGGGATAGTGCCTCAAGGACTAGTGAATGGCAAAAAGAGACATCGAGGACAGATTCCAAAGTGTAGGATATTAATCAGTGAGCTCAAACGGGTTGATAATTTTTAACACAGACACTGAGAAAGGGAGACATCATCGAACGATGACATAAATGACGCGTATCTAATATTTCAATTAATTACTTTACAATTTTGCTACGTTATAATAAGCATCTTTAACTCATAGAAATCATTTCCACAACAATATGTTTTTTGTTTTTTTTGTCATAACAGTCTCATCTCACTGTTTTAACTCTAAATAATGTGTGATCCTCATGTTTGAGAGGTCACTGAATGATGAAAGTGTTGAACCTCCATTCTGTTTAAAAGCACTCATGGTGCTCAAAATCACGATTATCTTGAGATGTTTGTGCAATGGCTATGAAACTGATTGACCCACATTTTCTTTTTATGTCACTGAAAGTACAGGCCTGAGCTGGAAGCGATGGTTGCTCAGCTGAAGGCCATCGGTGCAGACCACGTGTTTACTGAGGAAGAATTGCGGAAGCCTGCACTGAATGATGTATTTAAGGTTGGCCTATACATTATTGGGACTGTGGTGCCTTTTTTTATAAATTCGACTCGGACCTTTATTTGAGGTAGGAAGTGTGCAAATTTACCATTTTATTTTTTACTGAGGTATCATATTGTTACGAATTTCGCCCGCCCGGCGTGCGATCCGCCACGTAACTCGAATCGCGACGCGTCGCCCACCGGAACGGACAATTCAGTCGTGACCCTCCTGGAACTACCGCCAGGAGCCAGTCACGGGTGGGGGTTTAACCTCACCACGATCGTGCCAATTGCCCACCCGCGCAGGATAGGGTTGCTCGCCAAATTCGACCTACCTAAGTACCTGCGCGAGTGGTCGACCGGGCGATCGTACCTCGCCGCAGGTCGACTTCGGACACGAACCGCAGAAGCAGCTCGTTCCGTGCTGCAGGGATAACCGAGCGGAGTTATCGTCGACCTCGACGGTTCAGATTATTTATTGGGTGTCTACACCCACTACCAATCCCTTACGTGATGCAAGATGGAACTTTCAATGGAGGAAAGGACGCAACAAAACGGGAAAACAGTTCAACAAGCAAGCACTTTATTTCACACACACACAAGGCACGCACGTATGCACATATAACAGTTAAAACAATAAAAGCAACACAGAGCTACAACCAAATAAAAAGGGCAATTATTTTCAGCACACTCATACAGGTTTACTTACAAGATTGGCGCCACACATACATTTACACAAAAAGCAAAGAAAACACAAGCCACCCTCACAGGCAAGGAGGTAGACAGGTCCGTGGCCAAATGAACATGTGACCTGGGTGATCAGCCAGGTCCACGAGACCGAAGGGGTCTTACCCGTGCTCTCGTGGCGCGCTAGCCGCAATGTCCACGTAACGCGCTTGACTCCGTGCCCCTGGTATGGTCGGTGAGCTCCTCCAGGCGTGCGTCGCGCAGGCACCACGGTTGGCTTTGGGAACGGACGGGGTTACCGGCGCTATCTCAGCGCGGATGGGGGGGGGAATTGTTGATGCTCGGGGTCGGGAGAGGGGAATGGCGGATGCTCCGTCCCGCTAGCGGGGTTCCGGGACCGCACCTGACTCCGGCGAACTCTCGTCCCTGAGCCCTCCTCTGCGTCCCTGCTCCACTCCGCGACTCCTCCCTCGACCTCCACTCCGATCTCCGTCCCCTTCGCCGTCCGATCCCCGCAAACACACGCCTCAGACTTCACGACTTCCGAAAGGCGCCACTTTCTGCACCCCTTTCTGCACACACGAGCTGGACACCTTTCTGGACACGTTTCTTCACACTCCTTCCTGGACACACACGAGCTGGACACCTTTCTGGACACACACCCGAGCTGTGTCGTGCTCGCATCTTTTATATACCGGGGGAGGAGCCTGTATGCAGATTCGCGGATCAAAAAGTGCTTGGAGGCGGGGCCATGCCACCCGACGTTCAGCCATTGGTCGGGCAAGAAGGGGCGTGAAGCCTTCCTGATCCGTTTTCCTCTCTTGACGGGAACGCATTCACAGCGGGTTTGGAGGCGGGGCCATGCCACCCGATGCTCAGTCATTGGATGGAAGAAAAGGGGCGTGAAGCCTTCCTGATCCGTTTTCCTCTCCTAAAAAGGCACCCATTTGTACCCGCGGCTCGACGCGTTCGGCATCAGTTACCGAACAGGCCCTGGACAGCACGACGTTTGGTGTTGACTGGTGGTGTGGTTGATGGTTGTGGAAGGAGAAAGCCGAAGGTGGTGGGGGGTTTGCTGTGGTGGTTTGGTTGTTGGCGGGCGTCGTTTGGGAATGGCTGTGAAGCGATGCTTGCGGGATGGAGTTGTGGAGGTAAAGAGGCGAAGGTCGTGGTGTATGAGTTTTTGGCGGCTTAATGGTCCAAAATAACGATAGAGAAAGAAAAATGGCATACTGAAAGCGTCGCAGCCCGGATGAATCACATATTCCCCCTAAACAACAGGTGTGGACTAACTACACATGAACTTAGCGTCATAACTGACTAAGGACCCTTTATGGTGTATTGCGAATTTCCATAGCCATAACAATATTTTGAGTTGGAAATTTTAAGTACATTGAAAAAAACATCATCGTGGGGTTTGTATATGTAAGGCGTTCAGAAGGCTCTGCAGAGATAAAATGCTCTCATGTTCAGCTTGATCCCATGTCTGCACCTATGGTACCCATCCTCCTGCCCCTGATATAATGAATTCTGAGGTGAGGCAGCTGCCTTCAAACAAATTGCCTTCACTCCATGGAAGGCAAATCCAACTGAAGGCAACCTCAGATCATTCCACAAAGCCTGGAACAAGTGTGTGCGTCCACTTTCAGGAGAGCCAGAAATTGACATCTGGTCAACCTCAAGATTAAGTTTTCAAACATGTCTCCTTCCTCAGTCTTGGTTGTGCCTTGTGAAGTTTGCCACTGATGTGTATGCCCCCCTTCCCCCATTATCTCTCTTTAAATGGCACCACAGCTGGCTCTACTTGTGAGGGCCAAATGCCTCAACACTGTTTGTTTCCAAATATTGTGTGCCCAAGTGCTCACTCTGCTCATGGGATGCTGCATGTTTCTCAACTCATGTGTGGCAGTTTCTGGCAGCCCTCCACTCTGGTTCTGTGATTGACCCAGATGGCATTACTGCCCTCATCCTTAAAACCTGCTCTGCCACACTTCTGCCATATCCTGTTTCTGCTACGTTCACCCAATCATCTGCCTTCAGTCACATTCTGTTTACTTGGAAGTCCGCCACCATCACTGCATTACAAAAACGTATCTTCTTAACTGCACGCCCATTGGCTTGCTTCCAATTATCAGTGAAGTCATGGAATGAATCGTCATAGTTTACATCAGATCCTTCCTTTTCTCCAACAGCTTGATCTTGGACATCAACATCTATGTGCTCACATGATTTCCTAGCAGTACGCACACTCACCTCTGAGCTTTGCAGCCTAGGCTTGAATCCCGACCGAGCTATAAAGTGTCAACTCCATGTTTTGCATGTAAAGCATTGCATCAATGTGTGTGCTGTCCCTCAGACAGACATCAAACCAAGTGTCCCATCCAGGAGCATTAGTTTGTGGTTGAGCCAGATCCCACATTAGGTTTTTTCATGAAAATGAAGCCAGTTCTCACTTCACACGTCGTCACTCAGCCTTTCCGGAAGGACTGGCTGGTGAACACTCCCATCTTCTTCTTTAATACTCTTGAATAAGTTGAGTCTGTTAAACTTTTGGGCTTCACAAACAGCCATCTTTCTTGGGCAAATTACCTCCAAAGTCAGTCACCAACTGGATATCCTCCATCATGCAAAGTCCTTCTTTGGAAAATCTAAACATATGAGAACCTCCAAGACCTTCATCAACCACTCGATGGAGTAATGCTCTCCCCTTTGTGGACTGATGCCCCAGTTTCAGGTTCTGGCCGAAGACTCATGTTTTTTTATGGGATGGGAAACGCCTGATGAGGAAGACTCCTCCACTGCAAACTTCCAACCTCTTCAGTCTTTGGACTATGGCGCCATCGGCTTGCTGCCAATGGTCACTACCCCCCCCCAAACTCCTCCTTCTAAAAAGGCTTTTTACCCTTTTCTTTGATTATATTTGGAGGAGAGGGGACAGACTGAGGGGAGGGGAGAGGAGAGTGGGCGGATGAAGGGGAGGGGAGGGAGAGGAAAGTGTGCGGACGGAGGGGAGGTGAGAGGAGAGTGGGTGGACAGAGGGGAGGGAGAGGAGAGTGGGTGGACGGAGAGGAAGGAGAGGGAGAGGGATGGGTGAGGAGAGGATGCAGGAAGAGGAGAGGACGGAGGGAGGAGGGAGGGGATGCGAGCAAGGGCAGGGGGGGGGGAGTTGGGGAGAGCGATGTCTCACCAAATGTTGCTATCCACTGCGGGAGGGAGAGGTGCAAAGATACGTTGAGAGAAAGAAAGAAAGAGAGAGTGAGTTGGGGGGGGGGAGGAAAGAGAGAAAGGTGAGGGGCAGAGTTTGTTGTGAGCAAAGAGAATGAGAAAGTTATGTTATGTTTCAAGACTGAACACACACACAAAAACAATCTCATGTCAGAACAGCTGTGCACACAACCACACAACTGAGTTTGTTAAGTAATCTGCTGGCATATCTGCAAAAACTTTGATATCCCAGTTACAGAAAATTTGTGAGAACATTAACCAAAAGCAAACACTGAAAACATGAAAGCACCGCTCACGTATGACCTAATGATTCCATCGAGCGTGAACATCGAAAGCAAAGCATGTTAAATATGGCTGTTAATTATCTTCAAAAGGGATGTTTTAATTAACTGAAACACCCAATTCAGTCATGCACTTCGGTGGAGTTTTGTTCGTGTGCATGAAAAGTTTCAGGCTGCTAGGTTTTATGATTTTGGAGTTATGGAGGACACGCACGCACATACACACACACACACACACACACACACACACACACACACACACACACACACACACACACACACACACACACACACACACACACACACACACACACACACACACACACACACACACACACACACACACACACACACACACACACACACACACATTAGTGTAGATTTCCAATAGTGTGTCATGGTGATAATGTATTGAAGGATTTATTTTGTGTATGCTTGAAGTCACCAATATACGTACTTAGTTGTATGGAAGTGTTTGGCGTGCATGTGCTTGCTATCAAACATTTCCCCCCATTGTTGGATGCAACATGTGAGCGATGTGCTGTAGAAAGCTCAAGCGATGATTTTTTTTTTATTTTCAGGATGCTGAGCCACGGCTGGCATTGAATTGTATCGGAGGAAAGGCAACGATTGACATGTTACGACATCTTGCGTAAGTGGACAGTTCTGGGACTTAGCCATGTGCACAGTTAGTATATAGGTTCCCTTCGTCGATCAAAAGCAGCGACTGCATGCTTCAATAACATATTTTATACATTGACGTACAATTTGCAAGCAAGTTAGCATTCCCTCCGAGCTGTCACCTTCCAGGTTTTCTTTCCCAATTCCACTTCTTCTGTAATGTACAGTTTAATTGAAATGCCATTTTGATGGTTGTACATGTTAAAGGATCATCCTAATTGATTTGTTTGCATCAACCATAGTTATTCCAAGAGTGCTTCCTGAATTTGGAGGAGTTGAGAGTCAAGCTTTATGGACTTCACTTTGTTGGCTTCTTCAGTTGATGGCAAATTGAGACTAAATGCTGCTTGTCTTATTTCTGGGCTCAGCATTTGCTTTCACAAAACTTGCAGATCATTCTCATTTTCTCAACTAAACTCCCATGGTAAAGGCCCTGTCACACCTTGAAGATTTAGCCAACGTATGCCTGACGTATGCAAAATTGGGCTAAAACGCCGGCACACGTTGAATAAGTTATGGGTAAGTTTGTATACGTTAAGAGCACGCTGAAAAACACTGCCATATGTCGTAGTATGCTGGCTTTCATCATTGAACTTTGCGGGTTATCCTCAAATTTTAGCATGCTTGAAATTTTACGATGTATGCTGGCGTATGACTCACATGTTCCGCTACGCTGGCCATAAGTTGTAGGCACGTTATGCGATCGTTGACACACATCGACACACGTTACTTGTAAGTTACTCATAAGTCGAAACACGTCGAGGTAATGATTAGCGTACCCGAAACTTATTTATAACCTATGAGTAACGTGTTGTAGGCACGTTACACGATCGTTGACACACGCCGAGGCACGTTGTGCGATCGTTGACACGCGTCGAGGCACGCTATTTGTAAGTTACTCATAGGTCGAAACACGTCGAGGTAATGCTTAGCGTACCCAAAACTTATTTCTAACCTATGTGTAACGTACCTCCAACGCATATTGACGTACAGTATGTAGACGTATTTGATTGACGTCTTCCGGACGACCACAGAACTTACTGAACGTGTTTCTAATTTACAGCTACCGTATAATGGCGTATTGGCAGCGTTTAAAAAAAACAAAACAACAACAATAACTTCTGATATTTCGTCACGTGCCGTTATGTCACGTCCGATTGCCTCTTCAGTTTGCTCATGTCTTATTCTTATTCACTCCTCTGTGAATATTTTCTGTTTGAGGATATTGTCACGTCGACGTCGAAACTTAAAAGCAAATGTCCGAATATATTTTAAAATTCGTGATACACTAAAAAAATAATAATTTATAAAAAAAAACATCACCAACAACTTCAGATATTTTGTCACGTGCCTTCACGGAGCCAAGGAGAAAAAAAAATGTCCCTTGACGGAGAAAATAAGTTTTGGGTATGCTCAACATTACCTCGACGTGTTTCGACTTATGAGTAACTTACAAGGAACTTGTGGCGACGTGTGTCAACGATCGCATATCGTGCCTACAACTTATTCCCAGCGTAGCAGAACGTGTGAGCCATACGGCGAGTACGTCGTAAAATTTTCAGCATGCTTGAAATTTCACGACGTACTAAACGTACCACAAAATATGACAGCGTACATCATTGTTTTTCAGCGTGCTCTAAACGTATACACAACTTACCCATACCGTATTCGACGTGCGCCAGCGTTTTAGACACATTTTTCAGAGGTCGGCATACGCTGGCTAAATCGTCAAGGTGTGACTGCATGGTTGACACTTCCAATTATCAGGCGGTTATGATTTAAATCGGCGTGCGGCAGGTTTTTAACAGGCTATGCCACGTGATCGTCGGCGATACGTGCAGCGTGCTATGCCTTAGTTAAACTATCGTTGGGCATAGGTTGTGAACGCCGACAACAGGCTAAGCATTCGTTGGTATAATTATCTATAAGCCAACGAAACGTTCTGTGCCCGTTGCTAATATGTTATGTATACAAAACTTTAAAAAAACATCAAAATTTCAGCGTACACCAACGTTTTACATACATTTTTATACGTTGCCATTGCTGGCTAAATCGTCAAGGTGTGACAGCACCTTAAAGAAGGTGAAATGAGGTTTTGGATGTGAGGTCCTCCTCAAACTGAGAAAGGGTCCTCAACCATTTCTCGGACATGCATTTACCGATATTGTTCAAGCTTGGCATGATTTTTTTTTTTTTTTGAGATCTGATCCAAGATATATGCCTGGTGTTGGCTTAATGGTTGGAGTGGTGGGCTTGGGATCCGAGGGCCCTGAGTTCAAATCCAACTCAGCTGTTGAATTAATATCTGGTGGGGTTGACTCTGCCTGTCATCCTTCCGAGGTCGGCAAAATGAGTGCCAGCTTGCTGGTATCCTGTGTTGGAGTGGCGACCCGTCCAGGATTGTGCCCAATCGCCAAGGAGACTGCTTCGGCAGCACCAATGCTCTTCAGAGTATGGTTCCAATGGATGGATCCAAGATGGCCAACTGGTGCCCATTTTGTTACTTAAATGTGTCCCCAACCATTTCTCAGGCATGCATGGTCCAATTTTATTCAAACTTGGCACAAGCACAGTACATGATGGCATACACGTGCATCTCACTTTATTTTGTGATCTAATTGAAGATGGCCAACTGGTGGACTGGCTCCATTTTAGTTGTACATCATCACGGGCTGGCCCTTTAACCCCATACAGTAAAATTACTAAAACAACGGGGGCTATGACATTTTATGGATTTTTTATTGTTTTATTTATTTTCATACGATTACATTGCTACTTCACAAGTTATCAGGATCTCTATGTACTTTGTGTTTGCAATAATTTCCAGGATGTTAGCACAGATCTTCACCTTAAACCGTAAATTATGGTACAAAATGAAGAAGGAAGAATCTCTGGGATTTTGATGTGAATCCTGATGTAAATCTCCACCCTAACCCCTAAACTAGGGTAAAAAAAAAAAAACCCCGTAAAAATGAAGGAAGTATCTCTGGGATTTAGATGCAATTTCGCATGAATGGCGTGATCAAGTATACAGTGGACAAAATAACCACAATGTGGGATTTGAACCATCGATCCCTGTATGTTGAGCCACGGGTTCAGACAGCAGTGCGTAATTATCAGCATTGAAGGAGGGAAGGTTTTGTGGGATGATGGTAGAGATGGTGTCGTCGTTGATCTAATAGCATGATCATATCTGCAGGAATGGAGGAACAATGGTGACGTATGGTGGCATGTCACGGCAGCCCGTCACCATTCCTACCGTGCGTACTACATGGAACATACCTCGCTCTACATACTAATGAGTCGTGTTTTCCAGAGTGCTCATATTATTTGCATAGTAATTGCTGTCATGATCTCATCTGACTCGTTGAAGAATGCATTCTTGGGTTCATAAGAGCATTTGTGGTGTACGAATCACTCCGAGGGGAGATTCCAATTACCAATGTCGAACAGAATTCCTTCAGGTTCAGAGTTTGAAACATTTATTCATGCGCATGGGAGGAAAACACAGAATGCAAGTACATTATGCAGTCGATGAATTCCTCTCGCTAAATGCCTTGTAGAATGTGCCTTATATGCTCTCAAGCAAGTAATGGTGCAATGGGATGGTTGAGGAAAACATGATAGGAAACTACCCATGATCTATCCTTAGGAAGGGGGAAGGGATGAATTCACAAATTTCATCCAAAAGGAAAACAGGAAAAACATCTTTCTCATTCCAAGGTGAGATGTCTTAATCAATGAAGAAATGCAGATAACAGTCGGGGAATGATTTATCCTCCGCTTTCCCAAGCTTGGTTATTGTGATAGAGAACAAGTGCTTATTTGAGCTAAAATATAACTTTAGGTAGAAAGCAAACCGGAATATGAAAAAAAAAGTCATTCAATACCATGATATAAAGCTATTCAATGTAAGGCAAACCAATATATAAAGTTATTCAATCATGGAGATATATCTGGAAGTCATTTTTACATTTCCATTTGACTGAATAGTTCTAAATGGATTTGATTGAAACATTAAATTATCATCACTTTAAAGAACACCATTTCGCAAAGTAGATTGAATATGGGATCACTTTCACATTACAATTCCAAGGAAGAGCAAACAATGTTTCAATCGGTTTATACAACCGAGCATGTGATCAATTCTCCCGACATGTTCTCGCATTCCAACCAGCTGTTTCAATGAGCAATTAAACTGATTTTCATTCAGAGTAAAACTTTTCAATTTCAAATAATGCAGCTGGAGCATTAGAAAATACAAGGCTTTGTATTCTCTTGCGAAAGTGAAGTTTTATCAAGCGGGTAGGCAAGACAAAGATCATGTCGTAAGCTGTGCATGTGCACGATAAAACATCCAGGCCTCTGGCTTCATGGCTCGTACAATATAAAGGCTCGTACAATATATACAACATATAAAGGTAAATGCAGATATCACAAATTATTACTAAAGCAGGAATATACAGGGTGGTGCAGAGCCAACTGACACATTTCAGACCGCTCTCCTGACCGAGGGGTGGGGTGAGAACTTTTGGGGTTGTGGGACCATTTTTCTAAGACAATGCACTGCAACTGATGGAGGCCACCTTCCTGATGTTATCTACCATAAATAATAAAATTGCATGCCTTGAACATAAACCTCGTGTGTTTCAATTACCGCATATCCAAATGTGTCGGTCAGCTCTGTGTGTGTGTGTGTGTGTGTGCGTGTGTGCGTGTGCGTGTGTGCGTGCGTGCGTGCGTGCGTGCGTGCGTGCGTGCGTGCGTGTGTGTAAATATTTTTTAGAGCACATAAATGTGATATAGAAAGAATATGTTTTTCCTGGAATCCTTTCGATTTCACATGTTTCACAGGCTTAGTCAATTTAATTAATCTCTAGCCTTATGTGGGTTTTATTTATTTAAACTGCTTACAATTATTTATTTATTTTTTATTGTTTTTCTAACTGCAAGGTCCAGACAGATGTATTAAATAGAAAATCACTTCCACAACATGTTCAACCCACGCCAGGTATTTGACATGAAGGTATCCTATTGATAAACAATTATAATGTTCTTCATGTGTGCGAGCACCTGGATGTGTCCTTCCAGTGAGTCAAGCCTTTCCCCACGGCACAACCTCCCTTCATGATGAGGAATTGCACGACGGGTTTAGTCAGGTCCCTTTTTTCATTTTTTTTCCTTTCCTAATGAACGTCACTCAGAGGATCGTTGTGTCGCAGCATGACTGGTTCAGCAAGATTCTCCACAACCTTGGAGGCCGAGGTGTTATTTAATAAAACTGTTGCATGTGTCATTGTACAACGCAATGTTTAACTATTATGATAATAACTAAGTGTTAAAATTCGGACATTATTGAAACGTGGGGTTGTTTGATTACCTCCGCCACTAAAGGTGGATGGAGGTTATGTTTTCACCCCTGTCTGTGTTTGTTTGTGAACAGTATTACGGAAAAACTCCTCGACAGATTTCGACGAAACTTGGTGGGGGTTAGGGTTAGGGTTAGGGTGAGATATCCTTCCAGCAGGATATCTCAAAAAATTTTGGTTGGATTCGGGCAAACTTTGGTGGACAGGTTGGGATTATGATGAGGATTAATTTGTTCGATTTTGGTGAAGATCCGGATCCAGCCATTAGAATTTCGAAAGTGATTCTTCACCATTGAGAGATGTAACCAAAAATTATATATAGCATGATATTTCAAAATGTTGTGGACGAGTTATGACAAAACGAGGTGGATGAGTTGGTTCGGTGACAAGAACAAGCCGATTTGATTTTGGTTCAGGTCCGGATCCAGATGCGGCATATCGGTGGGATTCAAAACAAACTGTTCAGTCTGGTGGAGGTATGCGCTCTAGTAGGTGCCGTTGTAGTTTATATTGTTGCGGGCCGGAGGTCCGGTGGTGAGAACGACCGCTAAGTGGGGAAGGTTATGTCGTCTCCCACCAGACTCTCCGGAATTGTTGGCCGTCCCTCTCGGATAAATCCGTGAGGCGGCGGGTCGCTTAACTGACCGTGGACACCAATACCTCCACCACGTAGCGTTAGGTTCTTTTTGTCTAGAACCAATTTACCTAATTAACCACACGGTGTAGTCTACTGGGGAACCACGCCCTCAGTACGCCTTGCCCGAACCGGACCACCCTACTGACTACCAACTGCCAACTACCTTTCCTGTTCGGATGCAGCGAGCGGATCTGCCAAGGTCGTACCAGCTAGAATGAACGGATTTTCGGGTATAAAAACCTGCTTAAGCTCAGATTCGAACCATGCTGGACCAATGGAGGGAAAGACGAAAACGAACTGGAAACATTTCTCCAATAATTTATTTACAATCACTTGCAAAAGGACTCAGAGCAGACTTATCGTGGGAATACAGGCAAGATTTACAATGATCGAACACTTAAACAGTTCTACTTAAAGACGGCGCCACACACTCAGACGAAAATAAACCCAGGTGTATTCCAAAGGACCCCCGCAGCCAGAGAGGGAGGTGAGCTGAGTTCGCAGTTCTTTTGGGATACCTTAACGTTGGAGGGAGGGGGTGCTCCGTGGTGCGGCACCTGTCAATGGTCGTGCAGCTCGGCCCACAGCCACACGCGTGGAGCTTGTGTCCGCGGAGGAGCTCGAGTCGGGTAGAGCGGAATCCAAGGCGGGGATCAGGGCCGCCGACAGGACCCACGGGAGACCCGGTCAAGGTCGGGCGCCCTCGAACCAGCACAACAGACGGCCCGCCGAGGCGAGACGCGGGCAGACCCTCCACGTCACGACCTCCTTTTTCCCTTTGGCAACCAGCGACAAACTGGCTCACTCCAACCACTGTCTCCAGCTCATGAACACGACCCACACAGAACTCCACTGAACTGAAGACTCCTCCGACTCAGCACACCAACACGACGACGAACGACCCCCAAATAACTCCACTGAACTGGACTCCTCCAACTAACGAACCCTCCGACTCGGCACACCAACACGACGACGAACGACCCACAAAGAACTCCTCGCTGAGGACGGTGTCGTAATTTTATGGATCTTCCTCAGCGGGGAGGGGCCTTGGTGAAACTGACATCACTGTCCGCCCTGATTGGACAGGGCCTCCATGGGTCCGCCCCTTCTGGACGGAGTTTCTGCCACGCCGGGAGCCCGCCCCTCAACGCGTGACTGCACTCGCCAAAAAGGTACCTCACAAAGATTTCGCCTTGGAAAGCGAGAAAAAGGTACTGTGGTTCAAATAAGAGGGGAAATAAAGATTTATTACCCGAACTAAAAAAACATCGCAACGCACCCCTTTGATTTCCCACGAAACACAAGGAGGGGTTCTGTCTACACATATACTTTACGGCATAACTAACTTTGGGTCAGCTGTATGTTTGAATGCATACGGTTCCTAGAACCGTAACAGTATTATGTAAACAATACTGCATCAAATGGTGGAGCTGATATCAGGTGCTTCAGAACAGGTACACATTGATTGATGGACCACCCACTGAGGGCTGGACAATGACCCAAGACATCCCATTGTGATACTGTCAGGTCTTGGTTGGATGCAGAATTTTTTTAAACATTCTTGTCCTCAAGTCATCTCTTATAAGACGCAGCAGTAATGAGAAGGGAGAGGTGAGGGCCCTCACTGTAGTAGTGCATTGAAACCAATAGTGTGAGTGTTCAAAATGTCACAAAAAAAGTATTTGTTGCTTTGCATCGTTGGAAGAGTATGCCCGTGCATGTCAGGAGGGTTTGGTGTGATGTCCCAACACTTTTGGAAATTAGTGTAATCTTAATAGAAGCTTTAATGTTATCTACTTGGAAGCTGAGGATAATGTTAACCATGTTGTTGTGTGTGAGTGGAAGAAGCTAAAGTTAGAGGTTGTTGATTGTTTTCAGTTGCACTTGAGCATTGCAGTGTACTTTGTTAATGATCACACATCATGTTAATGCACAAGCTTCATATTTTTACACAGTGGATTGATTGCAAGTTATGGCCTTGTAAAGAGCAAACATTCATGTTTTATGGTATTTTTTCTCTTTTCCTGACCCTCGTTGTGGTGCAGAGTGCTCTTATCTTTCGCAACCTCCATATCCGAGGGTTTTGGTTAACGCAGTGGAAAAAGGACAATGCTCATGGTGAGTCAGCAATCATCCAAAAAGGGAACCTTAGAGCCTTTCTTTTCTTTCTGGCAAATCTAGATGATGACTGTAACCAAAACGTATGGAAGTCATGGTTTGTGTGCATCAGTTGCCCTTCGTATCCGAAGAAGGCCCTTCATGCATGAACCAGGTGAACAAGGAGTACCTGGTGAATTTGATTTGCTTTTGTGCAAAAGGTGCTTCCCCGACAGCAACGACATCCTAAGGTAACAAGAGGTGCAATGTGTTGTCGAGGGACTCCCAAGAAGACCAGGTCACATGGTACCCACAGTTCAAGCTGAAATTTCTCATTAATTCAGGGTGCTGTCGATGACTGTCCTCCTTAGAGCAAAGGCCAACATCCACCAAATCCACCAACGGATGCTGGCAGATGAGATGCCCAGATTAACTTCCATCCGATGGACGGCACACGCATCGATGCCTCACCCTGCTTCTGAAACACCAGGATGGCAGTTTATACCTGGGTCAAGATTCAAACAAGCTAGACTGCTCAGATGGGAGTATGCGTACCTCTCGGCCAGGCCAGTTTGTGTTTAATGATTTAAAAAAAAACACAAGTCTGGAGACGGCAATGGTTCACGAGCAATGTACACGGTTCGCCTTTTTTATTTTTTGACCTTCGATGGGACGCCACGGGCAAACGTGGCAAAAAACGCCATCATGATATAAACACGGACGCGGGAATCAGCAAAAACGTAAATGATGAAAGTTTTAGTACTCGAAGAGCACGACTTGCATACCAACTTTCATTCAAAACAGTTGAAAACCCTAGGAGCTCGATGCCCAATTTATTGATTTTTTTTTGACATTTTCTAAGTTTGTGACCTTGTGACCTTGACCTTGGGAGGAAAATTAAAAATCGAGCTCCGTGGGGCTATGCAGGTGCAATTGGGCTAACCAAATACCGAAACCCGTGCCAGATTCGACAAACCCCCTCGGAGAAGATGCAACTTGAAACTGGCTACCCCCTAAAAACACGTTTTTTGGGCGTGGCTCCGCCCATAGTGGGCGCAGCACGCCCATTCTCAGGAAAACACAACTAGATCATGATATAAACCTCCCACCCAAATTTTATCAGGATCTGATCAAAACCCATGGAGCTATGCTCGGGACAGACAGACAGACAGAGAGACAGACACGCCCATAACGAATATAGTGGTCACTTACTGGCTCGTGAACCAATAATAACTGGTGTTTGCTGTCTTACAAATCTGTCTTTTGGATTCCGTCGTTCAGTTTCTGGTGATGTCGATAATATTTTAAACTATTACAGAAGTTCTGTATTTTGTTTCTCATTTAGAAAATGGTTGGTATCCTTCAAACATTGAAGTATAAATCAGGGTTGTCCACATATTGAAGAGTAAATAAGTGTGTTGGTGTTCATGATGCATTTCTGGATTTATTATTTTTGTGGGGGGCGGGGTGGGGGAATATATTTACATATATGCTGAAAAATGTGCAGCTCAGGAATCGTATTAAATTGGAGAGTAAGCACAATGAGCATTAAAAGGAAAAAAAAAAACTTATTGGGCCTGATGTGTCAAGAGCTGTCTAGCTTCCGTCCTCTGAGGCAGTTATGAAAATGGTTTACATTTCAAAATTCAGTTTGTATTATTATTGTCTTGTGTGCACATGTCTGAGTAGTGGGGCAGATAACAGTAATTTTTGAGAGGAATCGTGCAAATGATGATACAAGCATCAAATTTGGCACATTTGTTCTCCAGGGGATTCTAATCAAATTTGGCACATTTGTTCTCCAGGGGATTCTAATCAAATCTGCCTGATTGGCTATTTGAAAATCCAAATTTTGAAAAATTTGAAAAAAATAAAAAAAAACTTCAAAAAAGTCAAGATCACGATTCAATGTTGGATGCTGGCTGAGATTGGTGAATGTTTCAGAAACATCATCAAAGACGTTCCAAGTCTGCCATGCAGTTTTCTTCCCTTTACCGCGGAAGGCAGACACGACGTCACATCCAGTGAACGCATGGAAGTATGGGATCTCTCGAGCTTTCTCAGGCCCTATTGCAGAAACTACCTCATGGACTGGAATCCATCGCGCCTTGGCTCCTTGGCCAAAGGCAATCCATATGTTCTCAAGACCGAGTTCCTGTAAGGATGGCAGTACAGATATTGCTATGACTCGTATGTCCGTGTCATTAGCCTCAATGATAATGATAATGGACCATCCGTCGTTGCATCTCTGGCGTGTACAAATATTCGAGTGTCAGCTTCTTCATGACAACATGGAAACACAGCATCCAGTGACTTCCTTGTGTTGCTAATGGCATCTTCTCCTTTTTTGACAATGACTGTGCTTGTCGTTTGTGCTTCACACATCTTTTCCGCAAGGAAGTGAAACAGCTCAGTCTCGTTGCTGTCATCTCGAAGAAAGCTTCTCCAGTTACTTGGGGTTTTACTGGTTCCTGTCACTCTTCTTCTGATTCCTTGCCCCCTTTTCGACCTTGCCTCGGACTTCAGACTTGATTTCTTGTACACATCAAACACTACGTCCACCCTCTCGTACCTGGAACCATAGGATTCCAGCTTTGGGATGATGTCTTCTTTAGCATAGTCATCAAATATCTTTGAAAAGCGTGGAGGTAGGGCATTGATAAGTGCTGAGCCATCGATGATGACCGCATCTCCCCTTGGTTCGCTGTCTGGGATGTTCACTTGCGCTTCAACAATTTCAGCCAGCTGTGACTTCAAATTTTTTTGAAGTTTTTTTTTATTTATTTTTTTCTCAAATTTTTCAAAATTTGGATTTTCAAATGGCCAATCGGGCAGATTTGATCAGAAAGCCCTGCAGAACAAAAATGCCAAATTTGATGCTTGTATCATAATTTGAACTATTTTTCTACTGTCTACTACACGAGAGTGCTTGATTGGCTGTCATTGCACCATTGGGGTTGGGGATGGGTTGAAGGGAAGGAACAGAAGTTTTGATCAGCATGTTGGCTTCTGGATTGGAACCTGTGTCCAGAGTGGTGGTTGTCGTGGGCCTGAAATGCTTGTGTAAGTGTCTGCGTAGGGCTTGGTACATTGGGTTGAGGTCAACATGCCTGTTGATCTCGCGGTCATCAGACCATGATGCCTCAATAACCTCATGGCTTGCCTTGGAGGGGGCCGTACCCATGACTGTTGTTTGTTCTCACATGAAGGTATGGTTCAGGGTAACATTGTGTGTGGCGATGGCGGAGGATGTGTCATGTCTGGTTTCCACGTGTTGGTGTTCAATCAGTCTGGTGGCCAACCTTTTGACACACATAGTGGGTGGTGCAGTCATGACATGAGATGTCTATTTTATCTTTCAGTTTTGGTATCAATATCCGAAGAGTAGAGTTGGGTTTGTGAGCAACGCAGACACCGTGGGGTTGGATCAGATGACTGACAAATTCGGATGTTTTGTTGGAGGGTACTGTGACTGTCTTTGTGGGCTTTGTTGCTATGTTCTGCCCTGGTCTTGTTTTTCTCTGGGAATTTTTGATTACCTGTCGGGGATAGTGGTGGAGTAGCAGCTCTTGTCGGATTCTTCAGATTTTGCTGCGCCGTTCTACCCAATTACCGCAATGAGACTTAGCTCTGTCCAGTTGTTTTTGCACAGCTCATCGTGTGTGTGTGTGTGTGTGTGTGTGTGTGTGTGTGTGTGTGTGTGTGTGTGTGTGTGTGTGTGTGTGTGTGTGTGTGTGTGTGTGTGTGTGTGTGTGTGTGTGTGTGTGTGTGTGTGTGTGTGTGTGTGTGTGTGTGTGTGTGTGTGTGTGTGCGCGCGCGCGCACGTGAGCACATGCTTATGGTATACTGTTGAACCTATTTCGCAGTCTAGTTTCCTGGAGAGTAAGACATCGAGGAATGTCAGTGAGCCTTCTTTTTCAACTTGACAAGTGAATTGGAGCTCAGGTGACCTTGAGTTTAGGTGGGTGTAGAAGCTTTTGAGTTGTTTAGCCTTTTTGATCACAAATGTATCATCCACATACCACAGCCAGAAACTTGGGCCTGTACTCATCTATTAGGATGGCATCCTCAAAGGCTTGCAAGATGAGCTCCTCGACGAAGCCTGAGATCGGTGACCCCATTGGTGTTCCTTGTCGTTGGCCACAGGTTGCATACGAGATAATGATCATGACCCCCTACCACTCCCTTTCCACAACCCCAAACACACTCTCAGATCCAAGCTGCTTTGATGCCATGCTTGAGGAACTTGCAACCCTGTGCCAGATGGGCCGTCTGGTTTCTCCGGAGCTCTCGCAGCACCGACTGAAGGACTTCAGGGAGGCGTTGAAGAATGCCATGCAGCCTTACTCTTCCAAGAAACAGCTCCTTGTCATGTGATCACATTCATGTTTGGGGTTTTTTGGACACTGGTTGATCTTTTCATTCAATGAAAGGGTCTATAAGCTGCTACATCAGTGCTGGCGGTGCTGAATCTCTGCTACTTTTGGATGATTTAACATATTATTTAACAACAACCCATTTCCCATTAATGAAAGTGATTTAATAAAACGTAAAACATTGTTCAATAAAACATTTTTATGGATCATATATATTTGTGTTTCCTGAACATTTTGCCTCTCCAGCTCAGCTTCAGCAAGTCCAAAACTTGGACTTCAGTGTGCCTGAGAAATCCTTGTGATGTTTTTCCCATGTAGCTCGGAGTTTCTGGAAGTTTTCTGGGTGGCTTGGAAGGACCTCGTCCTCCTGTTGTCTTCCTAAAGCCGTGTCGACATATCTGACGATGCCTCCTCGCATCGCGTTGTGTGCTGGGTCTGAGTTCACTGCTCTTTATATTGTCGTGACACCATGGCCACAATCAGGCTCACGCGGGTGTTTCGGTGCCCGAGTACTTCGATTTGCCAGAACATCGTGGTCGCTTGATGTCCGCAGATGCAGAAGATCGAGCAACATAAATCTCCCCAGATTTTATTCAAATCAAAAAAAATCCCAATCCTTCCACCCCTTTGCATGATATTTTCAAAATCATCGACCAGTCCATAGTGTCCAGGTTCTGTTTGCATTCACTAACCCTCACATTCAAATCCGAAGCCCAACCCGAACTAACTCCAAAAATTATATTTACATTCTATATCATATCATATATATGTAAATATGTATGTATATATATATGTATTATCCCTGTGTCGTAAGAGGCGACCAGGGTTGCGTCAGGAAGGGCATCCGGCGTAAAACGTGCGCCAAATCACGATGCGGATCATACGGATGATCCGCTGTGGCGACCCCGAACAGGAGCAGCCGAAAGAAGAAGAAGAAATGTGTATATATATATATATATATATATATATATATATATATATATATATATATATATATATATATATATATGTATATGTATATGTATATGTATATGTGTATATATATATATATATGTATATGTATATGTATATGTATATATATGTATTTGTATATATATATATATATATATATATATATATATATATATATATATATATATATATATATGTATGTATATATATGTATATATATGTATATATTGTTGTGGTTGACCAAATTCGCAAACCACCATTCAGGTCCCTTTGGTGAGATATCTCGGTAAGTATATGTGTAGTTAGGCCCAAACCCGTGGTCTAGTGGGAATACATGTCATTTATGCGTGCTGCGACTTCAGGATCGCCGTTTTTCTTTTACTATCTTTATTTTGGACCAACCGCCATTGTTACCACCGCCAACCGCGTCTCAACAGTCATCACAACATCAACCACCCACCGCGGCGCCGCTTCACCACTGCAGCCACGACCTTTGCCGTCACACCTCGCAACCGTCGCATCGCCACCGTTCTTGCGCCGCTTGTGGGTACCGGTATTGGACTCGTGCAGGGCGCGCGCCGAACAGCGTGTACAAAACCACGGACTTTCCGCTCCAAAAACGGATCAAAAACGACTCGCGCCCACTTTTGTTCCGTCCAATCGGTGAGCGAGGGGCGATTTGGCCCCGCCTCCAGGGCGTTGGAGGGCGGTCGCTATATGCAAATTCATGGATCAAAATGCATTCACGCCCACTTTTTCTCGGGCCAATGGGGAGCGAGGTGAAAGGTCGAAGGCAGGGGTCAAAGGCGAAGCCACGGGGCTTATATAAGCGGCTGCGTTCGTCAGAAAAGAGTCGTCGTCGCCGTGTGCGTTGGAGTTGAGTGCAGTTGGGAAGTTCGCAGGAGGAAGAGTTCGGAGTTGGAGTCGGAGCGAAGAGGACGGAGCTGTGGAGAGGCGGCGGCGGCGAAGGCAGACGAGGGGGTGCTCGCGTCGGTGCCGGGAGCTGCACACCAGGGAGGCCGACGGCGCGACCTGGTCGAGGTGGAGACGCTCGTCGCGGGACCCGAGACAGAGTAAAAATCCTCCTTTCCCCGAGCATCAGCAACCCCCTCCTGTTTCCCCCCGCGCTGAGATAGTGCGACCAAGGGGGCCCCCTTCCCACCCCCTACCAGACACCGTCCGCGAGGCCCGCGGAGTTGAGGCACCACCGCCGCTCCGCGTCTCATCACCAGACGGGTAGGCCCGACACGGTCTCGGCCCCAGGCCCGCCTATCCCCTCATCCTGGAGGGTGGTTCTCTTTTCTTTTGTTTTGGGAATGTGTGTTGTCGGCGCCGTCTGTGAAGTAAAATTGTATAAGTGTTGCCTTGTGCTCGCGTAGTCGGTATTAGATCTGCATTGTCGCATTTGCTTTTTGTCTTCTTCTTTTCTATGTGCTTTTGGTGGAATTGTATATGTGTGCTTTCCGTTCATCGCGAATAAATGTGCTTTATGTTGAACTGTTTCCCGCTTCGCTTCGTCATTTCTCTCATTGAATCCTCATCTTGCTTCACGTAAAGGGTTGGTAGTGGGCTGAATACGCCCGATAATTAATCGAACCGTCGAGGCCGACGATAACACCGCTCGGTTATCCCGATAGTACGGAACGGGTCGCTTAAGTGGCCCGTGTCCGAAGTCGACCTGCGGCGAGGTGCGATCGCCCGGTCTACCCTCCGTGTGGGTACTTAGGTAGGTCGAATTTGGCGAGCAACCCTATCCCACGCGGGGGCCGATTGGCTCGATCGCGGTGAGACCGAAAGGTCCACCCGTGACTGGTTCCCGGCGTTAGTCCGAGAGGGTCACGACTGGATTGTCCGTCCGGTGGGCGACGTGCCGCGATTCGAGTTACGTGGCCGTTCGCACGCCGGCGGGCGCGAATCCGCGACAATATATATATATATATATATATATATATATATATATATATATATATATATATATATATATATATATATATATATATATATATATATGTACACTGACCCTCACACTTTTCAGCACTTGTTTGTACTGGATTTTGGGAGAGGATGTCAAAGAGATCAAGCTGCGGTGCATCCTTTGGGAATGTCCAGATCTCTGGCCTTGATTTCGCAGATGCAAAGCAAGCGAGCCTCGTGAGCGGAGGAGGCCAATGGGATGACTTCGTGCCTAATGGTTGCAGCAGGTTTTTCAGCATATCAAGGAGATGGGGAGGGGCCAGGCATCTCCCTTGGGGATGGCCAGACGGAAGCCCCTGGAGTTCCGGCGGAAAGTGGATGCCCATACCTGACCGAACATCATAGATCACATGGTATGGCAGCCTTATTGGATTAAAGGGGAAAATTTGGACATCATCTCGTCGAATGCTTCACAAAAAAAAAATTAAAACTTGGACTGTACTGCATCATCAACTCCCCATGCGGTGTGTGATGACATCATTGGTGAAGTGGTATTGCTGTCATAGTTGGTTGAATTGAATTCCTTATCCAAAAAATCTGAAACTTAAAATATCTGATTTGTTAGGGTGACCCAATGTGATTGGAGAATTGAATTGATGACTTCCATAACCCATGCCAAAAACTATGTGATGTGATCGGGTGCATGGATGATATGGGTATGTGGGCCGTTACAGCAGTGAGCCATAATTGTAGCGTGTTCAGTTAATGATGGTATTTTTATTCAGAATGAATGCATGAGGCGAGGTGATGTGCTGTCCGGGTGCCGTTGTAGTTTAATATGAGTTTTTGTAGTTTGTAGTTTTAGCTGCGTGTGCAGCTAAAAGTTTTTCAAGGAGACAGAAGCCGGTGTACAGCCAACAAGTTTCTTGTGTTAATGGACAACTAGCTGAAGTACCTGGCATTGCCTGGTGAAATTCCGTAAAACATTTATTTATCTTTTTCCTGCGTGACAAATTGGGGAACGTTAGCCTTGTGGTTTCGTATGAATTACCAATCTTGGGCATTGCAAAATGTGCTTGGACCACTTTCCCTCCCTTTTTAACTTCTTTTTATTCATTTTATTTTTTTCAATATAACAAGTCACTATAACCTCAACAAACGATCTTCACAAAACATATCGCTCCTGGGAAAATCCCAGGCAGTGTATAAGCACAAGACCTGATCAAGACCTGAAGGCCACTTATTTGATTTTTATTTCATTTTAATTTTTCAATTTTTTAAAATCCAAACATAGCTCTCAACCTTCCTCTGGATGAAAGAGGAGGCTATGCAAAGTTTGGTTGCATTGTTTTCTGCTGTGTCTGAATGCATAAACAAACAAATAAACACACAAACACACTTTCTTTATATACTAGATTTATTTAATTTACTTTTATTCCTGTTGGCTTCATAAGTTTTAACACTTTATACCAAAACTCTTATTGAGAGAATTATTCATCCTGCTGACTTGAAAGTATGTTCAATTTCGATTTGATATTAAACTTTGAACCGCTGGTTTGCATGGGCTCCATTGATGGAGAACTCTAATCCAGAGGCAATGCCTGATGTCTGGTGGTCGAAGGTACTTCGTCAAGTAGAAAATTTTCATTGCTGTCGGGTGTTGGGCTCATAGGGATAGACAAATGTTCGGGTAGATGCAGATTCTAAAAATGGTGCAACTCTTTTTTTTAATTGACAAATAGTCTCTTCATACATATAGTCCCACACAGACATTCATGTAAAAATATGCATCAATATTTTACCTAAGTAAAGGCAGGACGAATATGATATGCATATTTTCTTCATGAATTCATACTGGTATATCAATTTAACAAATTTATTCATTGTATGCAACAGAATGATAAAAGAGTGTCGTTAGTAATATAGCAATCACAACAAATGTACCTCACCTTAAAGTCATCAAAAAATGTTCATAATACCAAAAAAACATCCATGTATGCATGGAAATACAGATTTTGAAAAATAAGACAAAGAAAAAGCAGGGCATGGAAAAACTGAATATAGTACAGGCATTATAAGACATGACCTCACACAAATTGCAACAGAAACTCTTTCAACTGGTTTATTCTCATAAATATGTCCTGTATAACATCTCAAAAGTTCTAAGGAATCCAAGTGGTGGAAACTATTGAAAAGTACTGAAATCGGTGATGGCATTTTTCTCCATTGCTGCGCCCATGTTAAAATAATGGATTTTTGCACGTCTGCTTGTCTGATGTCCACACAAAGGGTTCAGTACTATCCACAATCTACCAGAAACTTTGTTTTACATGAGACATTATATTGGGTGCAGTACAGTGCATGTTCAAAAGGAAATTCACAACAAATTGAAGAGATTTGCTTTGGAAAAAACGGTCAAGTTGAAAGTTGTAAAATGTGCAATCGGTGAAATTAATGTGTGGTTATTTGGCACAGTTGCTGTACTTTAAAAATGAATACTCATGTTTCTTTTTTTTACATTATTGCAGTGGCATCACATCCTGAACAATGAGAGGCCCTCCACGATGTGCCATTTGTAAGGACCCTGCAGAGGGGGGCGGACAGCCACCATCCACACTTACTGAAAAGGGGAGTGACGCCATCAACCGAGCAAGTAAATCCAGAAATGATGACATTCATACATCACCTGGGGAACTGGTTCATCAAGTCTGCTGCAAGAATTATACCAGCCAACAATAAATAGCGAGAGCACTGAAGGAGAAAGAACAAGAGCAAGTTGACAGGCATGTGCGACTATGCTCAGCTGATGAGGAGTTCCATTATGACGGAGACTGTCTGTTCTGTGGGAGGTCAGCGCATGTTTGGACCAAGAGGATGTGTTCTGATTGGACTGTATTCCCAGTGAGGACAGTTGACTTCAAGGATACGCTCTTGAAATCTTGCAATGAATCAGCGAAACTGAAGTTAAAGAAAACAAAACTGTGTCGGCCACAAGACGAAGAAAGATTTAATGCCTTTCTGGAAGTTGCGAATTTTCTTGAAGAAAATGACAATGAACAGATCACGATCGATGATCTTGTTGGCCGGATGGAAAACAATCTCAAAGGCTCAGAATGTCAAGCATATGGCCACACGCAAATGAAGTTCAAACTGAAGGAACAGTTTGGTGACAGAATCATCCACACCGAGATTACTGGGAAGCCAAATGTGGTTACCTTCAGAAGCACAGCCAAAGCGATCCTCCAGGAGTTTTATGCTCACAGAAAAGCTGATCCCGAAATAGAGAAGAAGAGGATTATTGAAACTGCTGCCAAACTTATAAAAAAAAATGACATCAAATCAGTGGAAACGTACCATGATGTATATCCTGACTGTGAATCGCTGAAGTCTGAAGTGGATGCCATCAACTTTCTTCCAGAAAGCCTCAGGGTTCAACTGAAAGGGTTGCTTGGGGTAAAAAAAATGCCGGCATGAAAACTGCCTCCATCGGACAAGCAATCATCCAAGCGATCCTTGGGTGAGATACTACATCCCACATTGTCAGCTTCCACAGCAGATGTTGTGGCAGCAGGAGAGAATGCTTTGGTCTGCCTGTACAATAAGTAAGCCTGGGGGGGGGGGGACTCAAGTCACTACGACACAAGCACTTTTGTGAGAAGGTGGCTACTAGAACTTCTTATGTACAGCCACAGAGCCTGCCACCTACCTCTGCAGCAGCAAAGTACCAAAGTCTCCACATGTAATACCAGGTGCAGCAGTGGAAGGGAACCGTGGATGAACTCCTGCCGTCAGACTGGGGATGGAAAGAAAGTGATGGGGAGCTCATCCCTGTCCAAACTGACTTACCACCAGCTCCCCAGGAACTCCTACAGGTCATCAGATGCAGTTGCAAGACAGATTGCAGCAGCCTCAAGTGCACATGCAAGAAGCATGACATTAAGTGCTCTGTTGCATGCAGCAACTGCAAAGGATCAGGGTGTGCAAATTCATTTCAGACTGAATATGTTGACGATGACGATGACGATGATGAAACCAGTGGTTGAGTAACCAGACAACCTAAAATATTATGTTGCCTTATATAGTATAATAGTGCTGTTACTTTAAAATAATGTCTTCAGAAGCACATGACTCTTTATCGTTCCACATTATTAGTTGCGTTGAACATCAGTGCATGCACTATTAAAGTACGTATGCCAGGCCATCATAAATGGATTAAAATCATTTAGAGGTCTTTTCTGAAGGCACGGGTCATCTCAATAATAAAACCAGACCATCTTCCTTGATGGAAATATGTTTAGTATTACATATATAGTTAGAGCATTGCTA
The DNA here is from genome assembly GCF_056783735.1 of Eptatretus burgeri. NCBI lineage: Eukaryota > Metazoa > Chordata > Myxini > Myxiniformes > Myxinidae > Eptatretus > Eptatretus burgeri. The sequence continues at coordinate 144,364,970 of NC_140961.1, forward strand.
AATATCCCATTATAAAGTCGCAAAAAGTGGTACCAGAGTATGGTAAAGAAACATTTTGGAAAAATAAAATAAAAATTAAAAACAATTTTAATAATTTTAATTTATATAAAAAAAAATTTCCACCACTTGGATTCATTAGGACTTTTTATATGTTATCGAGGACACATTTATGAGTAATGAACAGTTATCAGATTTTCTGTTGCAATTGGTGTGAGGTTCAGTCCTTGCCATATTATGCCTGGACTAATATGGACAGACAAATATTCAATAAGTTGGCAATTATTGGTCATCCAGAGATGAAGACATGAGAATCCTTCTGAAATATGAGTTCGCTCCAATACCTCTTGCACTTTTCAATCTGGATAGCACAATGAAAAAGATTCAAAAGAGCAAAGTTCTTGCATGATTGGAGAAAGATCATCCAAGGATCTTTCCAAAGAAGTCAGACATAAAGTGGTGGAGAAGCACCATTCAGGAGAGGGTTATAAGAAGATTTCAAAGTCCCTCATTATCCATTTGAGCATGGTGAAATCCATCATTAAGAAGTGGAAGACATCGTACCACGCAGTCTCAATTCAGAATCAGGTTGCCATCCAAACTCAGCTGCTGAGCAAGCAGGAAACTGGTTTAGGTTGTCACTGTAATTCCAACAATGACTTTGAAAGATCTGCAAGGCTCTGTGTCCAAGATGGGGGTTGGTGTTCATCGATCAACAATATCTCGTTCCCTTCACAAAGCTGGCCTCGATGGACAACTGACAAGAAAGAAAAGCATGAGCGACTTGGTACCATGATGTCCCGCTTTGATCGGGCACCTGACTCTAACCCATGACGTTTTTTTTAATGACTATTCATTATTCAATTGAATTTAGAATGGGATTAAAATGAATTCAATTCAAATCAAATCGAAGACCAAATAAAATAGGTTCTGCATTGGAGTAATCAGAAGGAACCCAAAGAAAAAAGCAAAGATGATGTCATCAGGAGGAACCTGGAGATGATTCGCATTTCAGCTGCTGCTACTACTCCACCCTCAAACCCAACCAGGCACAGTCAAGTGAGCCTAATTAAAAAAAAAACTCGTATCAAAAAATCAAATAATTCTGGCGGCCAGACCAGGTGTCCGATCAAGGTGAAATTTTAAAACATGTATTCCCCATCACTACTAGATCATAAATGTGAAGTTTCACTTCAGTTGATTAAGTGGTTCCAGAGAAAACATTATTTAATATTTTCTTCAATCCAATATGGCTGCCAAACCATGTGACCAATCATTTATTCCTTTACAAGCTTGTACACCCATGGCTTGGGGAACAGTTGTGTGAAGTTTCCCCTCAATTTGTCCAGCCGTTCTGGAGAACAGGATTTTATAGGTTTTAGGATAAATCCATTATGGCTGCAAAACCATGTGAACAATGACCTAATATGTGTGAATGTTTTGTTCCTCATGGACAGGCGGTCATATCTGTAAAGTTTCGCTTCAATCTTTTCAGCCACTTCAGAGAAGAAGATTTTTGAAGGTTTTTATTTTATTTTAAAAAACAATATGGCTGCTGAATCACATGACCAATGACATCATGAAATTTGTTTCTCTGGACATTTTATCCCTAGATGACCCTCAAAAATGTTCATACTGATCGGATGTGGTGTTCTACATATGCAATTATGATGTCTTAAAAATTCTCACATTCCCCATGAGTACATGCTATATGCCAAGTTTCAATTTTATTCCTTGGTGTCGTTTCAGAGATAGTGGTCCAAAGTTTTTTTTTTTTTGTTTTTTTTTCAATATGGCTGCCACACCACGTGACCTTTTGAGGTCATAATTATCAATAAAACATTCCACATGAGTAGTCACACAAATGATGAAAATGTTGTCTCAATCCGACAAGCGGTTACGGAGAAAATCACGAAAGTTCTGTGCGGACAAACAAACAGACCCGAATGCAATAACCTCTTCTTCGGCAAGGGTAACAACAGCTGCAGGCATAAGCCAAGGGTGTCAGCATAGAGAACAAAGTAACAACAACACATGAGGTTTTTGTCAGTATCGAAGAGGAACTACAACAATCAAATCACAAGACCACAAAGGCTTGCTTCATCCAACAGTTTTTGCAATTCACCCATGATCCTTGGTGAACAACTCCATTTATTGTAAAAAAAAAAGAGATTACTTTTATTAATTGCAATGCTTCACAACAGATTCTATACTTCTTCAAGCACTTAAAAGCATTTGACAGCATGATTAATACAGAACACCATGGCTTGGCGATAGTCCTGTGATCCACAGAGCTTTATCATCGCCTTATATGGCTATAAATCGTTAGTGTAGACTATTATGCACATTTTACAAGATGGGATTTATTTTTCACTTCCACATTTTCGCCTTTTGTTCTACCTAGAATAGTTTAAATAAATTTCACCGGTAATCCACTACACCCCGTTGCTGGAGGAGAAAAGAACACATTTACTCAAGTTCACCCATATTAATTTGCGGTGAGTGTTCATAGAATGATGCGGGAGGAAGGCGATCCCAATAGCATCTCAGCCCGGCTGATGGACGTTGTTTGCAGTAACTCGACCACCTGCTCCAAGGCCTTGCCACCACCAGCTGCCACTAGCCGCAAAACGTCATCAAAGACCAGAAAGGCAAGCGGGCCATGATGTAGTTAGAGCAACACTTAACGGGAAATGCAGTCATCACTTCCTGAGCCACGGAGAAGGCAGTCCCTGTAGGTATGGAGCTTGTACCCGACACTGGGTTGTCGGCAACTCACCCTATGGACCCCAGGGCCCTCGGTGTGTGCCTCACCTTAGCGGTAAGACCAAGCAATATTTGCAGAGCTCGGTTTGCAAGTGTTGTCGTTGTCGGACCCACAGGCAGGCACCATTCACGGAAGACTCAGTTACTTGCCTCCCCAGGTTTAAGCTTGTCATCCAATCTTCTCTTCAGTGGCTCACTTTAATTTGCTCATTTCATCTCTTCAGGAAGGGGGTCATGCTGTGATCACGGGATGGGTGCCCAATCACCCCAAATGTGGGTGCTCCCCTTCATTCAATCTCTTGGTGGAAGTACCTCAAATCCCAATTTGGCAAAATTTTGGAGGCTGCACAGCTCGACTGCTTTCCAACACTCCAAATTAGACAAAATCAACATCACCTTTTCAACACAGTGGGTACAGTGATTAAATTCAATAGTTAGTACGCACCATAAATTCCCTTATTTAATGCCATTAACGGCTATTAAACAGTTTCATAAACATTCAGTCCATCATCATCCTTGTGCTCTGGTATCCTTCCATCATTGCATCCACCATCCACTTGAAGGAAAAATTATTTTTATTTTTCAATGAAGTAAGTATTGCATAGCTCATATAAGTATGACACAAACACAATTTATCACTTGTTATACAAATTTCCCTTGCCTCCAGTAAACTTAAATTAATCACAAGGTCCTCTCGCATGTTGACCACATTTCCAATTTTATCTCCAGCGTGCCCCACAGAAAACCAGGAAATTTGGTACAGTTTATTTTAAACAAAACAAAAGCAAACTTAGATGTAGTGTAAAACAAAGATACAAATTTGAAAATTTGATAACTGCTGCATTCTGAAATAAAACAAAAAAACGGTAAGTAAATTTATATGTTAGTTTATTGATATGGTAAAATACGGCAAAATAGATCTCAAAATCTCAAATTTCCAGGTTTTCTGTGGGGCACGCTGTAGATTACACAACAGAAACCTCATGAGTTCAGCCTCAGATAGGCATTGTACCATCACACATCTTATTTTGCCTTTTTATCTATAATTACATTTGTAATTTAAAATCTAACAGA
>NC_140961.1:144373806-144423806 GCF_056783735.1 Eptatretus burgeri
CAAGTTTCTTGTTTAAACCAACTTGCGTGCCGAGTGTGTTTTATTTCGGGAATGGATTGTTCAGATAATTTCTCCGACCTTGCGGATCAATTGTTTTCACAAGATGACAGGTGAGATCCTGATCCCAATTAATTATTTGTTGTTTTGTACAGGATTAAATCACTATACAACCAATAATTATTCTGTCTTTTTCTAACAGGTTGTCCCCAATGAGAACATAGTTGATAACCGATCTATAACAGGAGGCCTTTGAATTACACGATGAGTGACTAAAAATGAATGACTTCCTTGAAGACATTCAATCGTTCAGAAAAGAATTGAATGATATTTTTGTTGGCTGGCAAGAAGTTCTCTCACGTCCTCTAATCTTGAATGAGTCGAGTCAAAGATGAGAAATTATCCCTCTGTGTGTCTTTATGTCTTTATGTGTGTGTGTGTGTGTGTGTGTGTGTGTGTGTGTGTGTGTGTGTGTGTGTGTGTGTGTGTGTGTGTGTGTGTGTGTGTGTGTGTGTGTGTGTGTGTGTGTGTGTGTGTGTGTGTGTGTGTGTGTGTGTGTGTGTGTGTGTGTGTATATATATATATATATATATATATATATATATATATATATATATATATATATATATATATATATATATATATATATATATATGTATATGTGTATGTGTGTGTGTGTGTGTGTGTGTACATGTGTGTGTGTATATGTGTATGTATATGAGATGCCACGAGGAGGAGTGATGTAAAGGCCCGGTCACACCTTGACGTTTTAGCCAACGTGTGCCGATTTTTGAATTTTTTTTCTAAAACGCTGGCACACGTTGAATACGTTATGGGTAAGTTTTGATAACATTGAGAGCACGCTGAAAAACACTGCCATACATCGTTGTACGCTGGCTTTAAACGTTGTACTTTTTGGTTGTCCTCAAATTTTTTCATGCTTGAAATTTCACGACGTATGCCGGCGTTTGACTCACACGTTCCGCTACGCTGGCCACAAGTTGTATGTACGGTCTGCGATCGTTGACAGACGTCAACACATGCTACTTGTAAGTTAATCATAAGTTGAGACACGCCGAGGTAATGTTTAGCGTTCCCGAAACTTATTTCTAACCTATGATTAACGTGTTGTTGGCACGTTACGCGATCGTTGCCACACATCGACAGACGTTACTTTTAAGTTACTCATAGACTGAAAGACGTCGGTATAATGGATCGTCCTTGCGTCAGCATCCACGGCCACGGCCAGGACACTTATTTGCAGCATTCTTCAAACTTTTCTTCGGCATGACGAGGATGTTCACACTTCGATGTCTAGCTTGGCTATGATTCCAATTGTCCATCGGCAGCGTCTATTTAAAATAGTCGAGTTTGAGCGTTTTAACACGTTCAGAAGAAACGCTTCAAATTTCCAAACCCCAGCATCAAAAAACAAAGGCGAGTGACAGCAATTTAAATCGTTCATTGTAAACAATGAAAATAGCTGAGTAGTACCGTTTAAAAGTCGTTGAGTGTAAAAAAAAATCCAATTGTTGAGCGCAAGCGTCTACTTTCAATAGTGGAGATGCAGCCATTTAAATCGTTAAATCGTTAAACGCAAGGACGATCCATCATAACCCACACCCTCCCCCTCACACTCACCTACTACTGCCAACATGAACAAACTAATACTAATACTAATACTGATACTGATACTGATACTGTTACTGCTGACATGGACATCGACTCAAAAAGGACTCGAAAACACTGTTGGGTTCCCCTTTTATGAGCAGCATTTTTAGATACCAATTCCCAAAACCGCTGGGAATACGTCTTTATATGGCAGTTGTAAGTTAGAAACACGTTAATTTATTTTTTTTTGTCGACCGGAAGACGTCATTGGAATACGTCTACATACGTCGATGTGTGTTGGGACTACGTAAAGAATTGGTTCAAAGTACGTCAAACATAAGTTAGAAATAAGTTTCGCGTAAAAAAGACATTACCGCGACGTGTTTCGACTTATGAGTAGCTTATAAGTAGCCTTTGTGGACGTGTGTAAGCGTCCACATATCGTGTGTAAAACTTATCCCCATCGCATGCGGAACGTGTGTCATACGCCGAGTACGTCATAAAATTTTGAACATGTTTAAAATTTCTTGACGTACTCTACTTACTACGACGTAAGATAGCGTACTTTAGCGTTCTACTCACGTATACCAAACTTACTCATACCGTATTTGACGTGCCCCAACGTTTTGGACACATTTTTCTTAGGTCGGCATACGCTGGCAAGATCGCCAAGGTGTGACCGCGATGTTGACACTTCCATTTCTACGGCAGTTATGATTCGAATCGTTGTGCGTCAGCCTTTTAATAGGCTACGTCACGACATCGTCGGCGATGCGTGCAACGCGCTATGCCTAAGTTAGACTATCGTTGGGCATCGGTTGTGTAGGCCGACAACAGGTTCAGCATTCGTTGGTCTAAGTTATCTATAACACAACGAAACGTTCTGTGTCCGTTACCAATGCGTTATACATAAGACCAAGTCGCTATGAATACGTCCGAATCTTTAAAAAAAAACATCAAAAGTTCAACGTAAGCCAGCGTTTTAGATACATTTTAATACATTTCCATCGCTGGCTAAAACGTCAAGGTGTGACCGGGCCTTAAGGGACACATCGGCCATTTTTGAGTTAATGCCATATAGCACTATTTTAACCCTTCCCCTATCTTCCGAGCCTATCATCATCATATCATTAAAAAATGTCGCTCACATCACTCCTCCTCGCGGGGCCTCGTGTGTGTGTGTGTGTGTGTGTGTGTGTGTGTGTGTGTGTGTGTGTGTGTGTGTGTGTGTGTGTGTGTGTGTGTGTGTGTGTGTGTGTGTGTGTGTGTGTGTGTGTGTGTGTGTGTGTGTGTGTGTGTGTGTGTGTGTGCGCGCGCGCGCGTGTGTCACTGTCTCTGTCTTTGACTCATTATTATAATATTTTTTTCAGTTTAAACAGTTTAAACAGTATATTGTTTATCTCTCTCCATTTGCAAGTGTTAATAAATGATTCAACTCTCACTGTGACTGTTGTAACTTGATCGAGGGTTTGAGTTTTTCAGCACAGATTTTGGTGTAGTCAGCAGGATTCCAACACTCCAGGGGAGAGGAGGCTGGAGTGGTTTTGACTGAAGTGATGCAGACACAAGTGGCCACTAAAGGAAAAGATAAGAGGAGCTTTCTGAGAATCCCTTTCCTGTCCTTTTGTTGTGTTTTGCATTAACTGAGTCGTACACCTCCATCTTTGAACTCACTGGATGATGCAATCCTCGGAAAGTTGTGTTGAATTATTTATTAACACGGGCTTCGAGTCCCGTTAAAAATCGGATTTGGGAAATCCATGCATTCAAATGCTTTGCGGGGCATGGAATCCCACTAACTTATCGCCAGAAGGATCTGGCATCCTGGTTTAATTGGTGTGAGTGTCCAAAGGGATGAGGGATCCTGAGAGGAGTAAGGGGCTTGTCGTCCCACTGATTTGACGCTATTGTATGAGGATCTGAGATCCTTCTTGCCTGTTATTGTATGATTGTGATCTGTATTTGTGAATAAAGTATTGACGGTTAAGAAATATGAAGAATGGGTAATAAGCAAGGAAAACTGAGGAGACTCTGGAAAAGGGAACATGTAGATGATATATGTTTGACAAATATGGACCAGAATCTGTAAGAGACCTGGACAAATGATTAGAATGGACAAAGACGAATGCACTTAGCATTCCGACAGATGGAACCGTTGATAAGGAAAGACTCTAAAATCTAAAGAAAGACTGAAACATGCAATAAGGCACAGGAAGCTGTGGAAGCAGAATTGACCAGAGAGAAGGAGGAGAAGATGTGCCATTGTGAGAAGGAACGGCTGTGTGCTGCGGCATGTCCTGCCACTGATTTAATTTTAAAATCGGGCTCAAGCAGCAAAGAAGGTATTGAGAATGTTGCCGTACTGGTTTACAGGCCCATAAAACCACTACAGTTGAATTTATAACCATCTATATATTGCATATGCATGAGGAGAGTGGCGAGAATTGCACAGAGATGATATGACACCTAAACGACATGCAGTAGGGTGTTCCAAAAAAAAATGAAAGTTTGATTTTTGCTGCTCCCTGATTTTGCCTTTGTTCCAATACCCCATAAGAACTTATAGGTCAAAAATGAACAAACTTCCATGATATTTAGGGGTTCCTCAAGTTGGCACAATTATGTCCATTATGGAGAGGGCATTTTGCACTGCAATGTCAAAAAGCTCATCTCAGTCTCCTTGGAAAAACTATTCTTTCATCCTATATGACTGCTGTGGTTTTTGAAAATACCAAACAACCATATTAATTGTGAAGTGTACTGCGTTGTGCATATTCGACGGCAAGTTGTCAGTTACAGTTTGGCAAATTTCAACAATATTGTGCCAACTTGAGGAACCCCTAAACATCCTCCAATCTGCTTCATATTTGGTGTGTATGTTCCTACTGTCAAATGGGACAAAAGGCACACCCAGGGAGCATGAATATTCATACTTTTATTTTTTACCACCTATTATGAAGCACCCTAATGCAGGGGTTTGTTAAGTGACTGAGTTGGGCACGGAGGCCGTGCGGGTGCCCGAAGGGGAGCGTAACAGAAAGTCAAAGTGATCTCTTTCTGTCTATTGTTTATTGGAATAAACATTCAATGACTGTAAAACTTCCCTACAGTAATGCATGTTATCGAGATCAGAAAAGAGATCATTGGTGTGGGCCCAGCTCCATTGTAAGCCCAGTGTTGATCGTCTACATCCATAGACATCGCAGATGGACATGGTGTAGTTAATGCATACATTTTCTACTTTTGTGATCAGACTTGCTTTATGACCTTGTAAATATTGAAGTGAAGAAATTTGGTGCAAACATGGTTTTGTTTGTTTATTAGATCGAATCATTCACAAAGCAATTTCATTTTATTACTTTACAAAGCATGAAGTGTTTTTACAAAAGTAATGTAACACCTAGGAAAGAAAATACAAACTAAAAAACCATAAGCGATGGCGATGATGGCAAATATTTTTGTAAGAATGGAAAATTTCCCTTGTGTGCTACTGTATGCAGGTACGAATGAAAGGATCACCATGAAGAAGAACATCATACTGAAGTTGATGAGTTTAGGTTCATGGAAAACTGAAGGAAACTTCCGAATGGTGAAAGATAATCTACTGCAGAGGAGCGATAGAATCCCAAGGTAAGTCAAAGCACAGAGAGGCCAAATCGAGGATATATCCTTACACTCCACAATGGCAATTCCAGCACGAACTTCCAAATTTTTCATTGATTTGACATTTCCCAAAAATGTCCAGGACACACAAAGCATTAATTGTGGAAGCATCAACAATCCCAATAGTTTCCATGGGTGTTTGTACCAAGGATACATGGTCATGCTTGATGAGGTTTCTGAGGTTAATCAAAGTTGTTTAGTTATGATGAACATAACACAACAGGGTATCTCACATGTTGATTTGTTAACATCACGGTGGAGAACACATCATTGTTCATTTTGAAAACACATCAAGATCCTTACACCAACACTCATTTCTTACACAAACACTCATCCTGTGCACAAACACCTCTTCCCTTATGCAAGGTGCCCACCCCTTACACAAGACCCCAGCCCTTCATACTGACACCCCATCCCCTTACACCGACACCCCATTCCCTTACACTGACTCTCTCACCGACACCCCATCCTCTTTCACCGACACCCCATCCTCTTTCACCGACACCCCATCCCCTTACACTGACACCCCATCCCATTACACCGACAACGCATCCCCTGATACCGACACCCCATCTCTTTACACAGACACCCAATCCCCTTCCAATGATACCCCAACCCCTTTCACTGACACCCCAATTCCTTACACCATCAACTCATCCCCTTTCACCGACACGCCAACCCCTTTCACTGATACCCCACCAACTTACCACCCCAACCCCTTACACCGACACCCCAACCACTTACACTGACACCTTAACCCCTAACACCGACACCACACACCCTGACACCGATCCCTGTTTTTCCCAATACACTGACACACCTTCCATACAAAATATTGCATGAGGTTATACAGGAGTATACACATTTGCACACACGTCTAAATCTATAATGCATTTCCTTAATGAAGCTCATACAAAGATGGTGGACACACCTGGAGAAGACATAATTATTTGAATGTTTATTTTGAGAACACAAACAATAATCCAAGTGAGACACAAGCACGTTAGTGGATGTTGTAGTTGACATATAAGGTCTCTTGGTCTCCCCACAAACACGACACTACATCCAAAACCACCTGCTAGCGCAGTCAGCAGTAATAGATGATCATCACATTTTGTGGACTTCAATGGGGACATCATGAGGATTAATCCCATGACGAATATCAAAAAAGCAGCAAAAGCAGAAAATGTCAATAAAAAAACTGTTATAGGATCAGAAAAAGATAAATACTCTTCAGGCATGAGGATGCAAGTAGTGTAATTATCATTGGGCCAGAATTCTTGTGCACAATGATGGCAATTTGGAGAATCTGAAAATAATAATGAAAGAATACAAATCAAATCTTCACTTATACTTCATATGTACATTAAACTGCTGGCCAATTCATTTTATTCTCTCTGGAATTTTGGATTTGGTATCGCCATTTATTTTGCAGATGGCATGCTATGGATTTGTTATTTGGTATGACCATGGATTTGGTATTTGGCATCACCAAGGATTTAGTATTTGGCATCACTGTGGATTTGATATATGGAATCACCATGGATTTGTTATTTGGTATCACCATGGATTTGTTATTTGTTGTCACCATGGATTTGTTATTTGGTATCACCAAGCATTTATTATCACAATGGATTTATTTGGTATCACCATGGATTTGTTATATGTTATCACCATGGATTTGTTCTTTGGTTTGACCATGGATTTGTTATTTGGCATTACCATGGATTTGTTATTTGGTATCAGCAAGCATTTATTATCACAATGGATTTATTTGGTATCACCATGGATTTGTTATATGTTATCACCATCGATTTGTTCTTTGGTTTGACCATGGATTTGTTATTTGGCATCACCGTGGATTTGATATATGTACTCAACATGGATTTGTAATTTGGTATCACCATGGATTTGCTATTTGATATCACCAAGCATTTATTATCACAATGGATTTGTTATTTGGTATCACCATGGATTTGTTATTTGTTTTCACCATGAATTTGTTATTTGTTGTCACCATGGATTTGCTATTTGATATCACCAAGCATTTATTATCACAATGGATTTGTTATTTGGTATCACCATGGATTTGTTATTTGTTATCACCATGGATTTGTTATTTGGTATCACCAAGCATTTATTATCACAATGGATTTATTTGGTATCACCATGGATTTGTTATATGTTATCACCATGGATTTGTTCTTTGGTTTGACCATGGATTTGTTATTTGGCATTACCATGGATTTGTTATTTGGTATCAGCAAGCATTTATTATCACAATGGATTTATTTGGTATTACCATGGATTTGTTATATGTTATCACCATCGATTTGTTCTTTGGTTTGACCATGGATTTGTTATTTGGCATCACCGTGGATTTGATATATGTACTCAACATGGATTTGTAATTTGGTATCACCATGGATTTGTTATTTGGTATCACCAAGCATTTATTATCACAATGGATTTGTTATTTGGTATCACCATGGATTTGTTATTTGTTTTCACCATGAATTTGTTATTTGTTGTCACCATGCATTTGTGATTTGTTATTTTTAACACCATGGATTTGTTATTTGTTATCACCATGGATTTGAGATTTGGTCTCACCATGGATTTGTTATTCGGTCTCACCATGGATTTGTTATTCGGTCTCACCATGGATTTGTTATTTGGTCTCACCATGGATTTGTGATTTGGTATCACTGTGGATTTGATATTTGTTATTTGGTATCACCATGGATTTGTGATTTGGCATAACCGTGGATTTGTTATTTGTTATAACCGTGGATTTGTAATTTGTTATCACCTTGGATTTGTTATTTGTGATCACTGTGGATTTGTTATTTGGCATCACCGTGGATTTGTTATTTGGCACCACCGTGGATTTGTTATTTGGCATCACCGTGGATTTGTTATTTGGCATCACCGTGGATTTGTTATTTGGCATCACCGTGGATTTGTTATTTGGCATCACCGTGGATTTGTTATTTGGTATCACCATGGTTTTTTTGTTTGGTATCACCATGGATTTGTAATTTGATATCACCATGGATTTGTTATTTGTTATCACCATGGATTTGATATTTGGTCTCACCATGGATTTGTTATTTAGTATCACCATGGATTTGTTATTTGGTAGAACCATGGAGTTATTATTTGATATTTCCATGGATTTGTTATTTGGTATGACCATGGATTTGTTATTTGGTATGACCATGGATTTGTTATTTGGTATCACCTTGGAATTGTTATTTCGTTTCACCATTGATTGGTTATTTCGTTATCACTGGGGATTTATTATTTGGCATCACCATGGATTTGTTCTTTGGTATGACCATGGATTTGTAATTTCGTATCACCATGGATTTGTCATTTGGTATCGCTGTGGATTTGTTACTTGGTATCACCATGGATTTGTTCTTTGTTATCACCATGGATTTGTGATTTGGTTTGACCTTGGATTTGTTATTTGGCAGCACCATGGATTTGTTATTTGGTATCACCATGGATGTGTAATTTGGTATGACCTTTGATTTGTTATTTGGTATCACCATGGATTTGTTATTTGGTATGACCATGGATTTGTTATTTAGTATCACCTTGGATTTGTTATTTCGTTTCACAATGGATTTGTTATTTTTTATCACCGGCAATTTATTATTTGTTATCACCATGGATTTGTTATTTGGCATCACCATGGAATTGTTATTTGGTATAACCATGGATTTGTTTTTTGGTATGACCATCGATTTGTTATTGGGTATGAATATGGATTTGTCATTTGGAATTACCATGGATTTGTTATTTGGTACGACCATGGATTAGTCATTTGTTATCACCTTGGATTTGTTATTTTGTTTCACCATGGATTTGTTATTTCATTATCACCTGGGATTTGTTATTTGGCATCACCATGGATTTGTTATTTGGCATCACCATGAAATTGTTATTTCGTATGACTGTGGAATTGTTATTTGTTATAACCATGGATTTGTTATTTGGTATCACTGTGGTTTTGTTATTTGGTTTCACCATGGTTTTGTTATTTGGTGTCACCATGGATTTGTTATTTGTTATCACCATGGATTTGTTACTTGGTTTCACCATGGATTTGTTATTTGGTTTCACCATGGATTTGTTATTTGGTTTCACCATGGATTTGTTATTTGGTTTGACCATGGATTTGTTATTTGGTTTGACCATGGATTTGTTATTTGGTTTGACCATGGATTTGTTATTTGGCATCACTGTGGACTTGTTATTTGGTATCACCGTGGATTTGTTATTTTGTTTCACCATGGATTTGTTTGCTGGGATCACTGTGGATTTGTTATTTGGTACCACCATGGATTTGTTATTTGACATCACCGTGTATTTGTTATTTGGTATCACCATGGATTTGGTATTAAGTTTCACCTTGGATTTGTTGGCTGGGATCACCGTAGATTTGTTTTTTGGCACCACCACGGAGTTATTTGGTATCACCATGGATTTGTTATTTTGTATTACCATGGATTTGTTATTTTGTATCACCAAGGATTTATTTGGTATCACCAAGGATTTGTTATTTGGTATCACCATGGATTTGTTATTTGTTATTTGGTTTGAGCATGCATTTGTTATTTGGTATGAGCATGGATTTGTTATTTGGTATCACCATGAATTTGTTATTTTGTATTACCATGGATTTGTTATTTTGTATCACCATGAATTTGTTATTTAGTATCACCATGGATTTGTTATTTGGTATCACCATGGATTTGTTATTTGGTATCACCAAGGATTTGTTATTTGGTATCACCATGGATTTGTTGGTTAGGATCACCATGGATGTTATTTTGTACTGTTCTGTGTTTGTTTTTTTGGAATTGCCAAGGATTTCTTATTTGGTTTCACCAAGGATTTGTTATTTGCTATCACCATGGATTTGTTGGTTAGGATCACCATGGATTTGTTATTTGCTATCACCATGGATTTGTTGGTTAGGATCACCATGGATGTTATTTTGTACTGTTCTCTATTTGTTTTTTGGAATTGCCAAGGATTTCTTATTTGGTATCGCCAATGATTTGTTATTTGGTTTCACCAAGGATTTGTTATTTGGTACTGCCAAGGATTTGTTTGGTTTTGTTTGGGATTTGTTTGGTTTTGTTTGGGATTTGTTTGGTTTTGTTTGGGATTTGTTTGTTGGGAACCACCAAGGATTAGTTATTCGGGATCACCAAGGATAAGTTATTCGGTATCACCAAGGATTTGTTTTTTGGTACTTCCAAGGACTTGTTTGGTGTTGTTATGGATTTGTTTGTTGGTACCACCAAGGATTTGTTGTTTGTTCAAACTCTGGATTTGTTATTTTTATGACGATATGGATTGCTTTGTGATGCTCTGTTGGCTGATGATAGGACATCATATGCAACAATAGTGAACTCTCTCCACAATTAAGTTACCAAAATTGGGAATTGCGTGATTAATTTAACCGTACACCATTTACAGCTGTGCCATAAAACTGACCTTTCATCATAAACGCGTGACACTCACCTAATGTTTCTGATTCATCGTCACATCAGAAATATGTCACGTAAGATTGATTGAGACACGACAACCAAATGAGTCATTTCAAACAGCAACTATATGTCATAGCTGCCGTGATGTGAGCAGCCCACAAAATCGAGATATTGATGGGTGTAAGAAATGTCCTCTTTGTCGAGATTGTTCGTCACTATGTCATACTGCAAGGAGTATAATTTTGGGATCCATGCACTTCCTCAAAGGTCATAGTCATTGATTGTATTTATTCCAATGCAAATTGTAGGATTATCTCAAAAGATGTTAGAGTGTAGTGTTGAGTAATATTGTTGTGGCGCTGGGGTCATGGGGGTACTACGAGGGAGGGGATATCCCTTGTTTCTCCCCAGACTCAACGAGAATCGAGGCCATCACACACGAATAAGTTTGTGTCATGGCTGGTCGTTAATCGAAGCATTACTTCCTTTATCACGTGCTGCCGAGTGGAGCTGCCAAGTATGCACCGGCTAATGAGCAGATATTTGGGCTATAACTTCCTGGTTATGCTAATGTGCGGATGATGCTGGACCAAAGGAGGAAAAGATGAAAACGAGCTGGGTACATTTATAACAAAGCAAATTTTTTACAACTAGGCGAGGAAAATTATGGCAGTTGCAGTAGTTATAGGGAGTTGCAGTAGTAGTAATTTGTGGTGAAGAGATTGGGGAAGGTAATTGTAGTTATGGCATTTGTGGTGAAGGCATTGGATGTAGGTTGTTGTGGGGATTTTTAGCAGGTGTTTGGGGTGGTTATGCATTGTAGCATTGTGTTGAACATAATAAGGGTCTGAGATGAGGCATCAGTTGGATTCTGGTGTGCAGTTTGAAAGAAAAATGGCATGCTTATGCAAATGAGCGTCACTGTGTCTTCTCGCGCTCTCGGCATGGCCACCATACTGTACGTGTGCTTGCATGGTTTATGTATGACATAAAGTAAAGAAATGAAATCAAAGAAAGAATAGAGTATTAAAGACCTCACTAAAAGCCCTTATGAAATGCATCTTTCCCATTTACCCACAAGACATTTCTGGTCAATTCCTGCACAGGCTCAGCTTGTTTGTAATTTTTCCAGAGATGCGGTTCACATTCAGATTACCACTCATTTGTATTGATTGCCCCCCCCCCCTCTCTCTCCACCAACTATGATTAGTAACCCACGCTCAAAGTGCAAGGTTAAGAAATTGGTTCACTCTGTCTGTCTGTCTATCTGTTGACAAACATCAGTTTATGATCGAGGAACAATTTAATTTCAATTCAATGGTATATTTGGATCTCAAATCGGAGCAATAATATGAACCCGAACCTGTAGCTTAGCAGTACTTTGGCTCTGAATTTGGTAAATTGTACAGAATCTCAGCTCGATCGTGCATGCGCAAAGGGGAGTGTGGTAATATATATTTTAGCCGATCTGTATGTCTGGCAGCCAACCGAAATTGAAAATCATTCCAAATAGGAAACTTGCTGTATTTAGGGATGTCATAAAGAACACAAACAACAGGCATGAGAAACTAATTTAATGTGTTCGATAAAGTGGTGTAACAGACGGTGCATCAACATTCATTTTTTCAACATTTTTTTTTCTTCAGCCTTTAAAATAAATTGTTTTTCAATTGAATTTTATACTTGAATACTGTATAACACAAATCACTTTTTTGGCACTTTCAAAAAACTTCATTTTAGCAGGACTGTGAAAAATATTACATCATTTTACGATGTCTCGACGAATGAAATTTGTCGTTCGCGCTCTCACCTTTGTGGAATATTGAGATTCAGCCAAAATGGTGGCTCATAGAAAATAAAGATCATGCTCGAAAACGCAAAGCAGGAGTTGAAAAGACCATTTTTCTACAGCCTTTATATTTTCCACATTTTTACATGTAAAAATACATTCCCCCACCCCCCACCTCCCCCCCCCCACAAATATTTTAGGGGGGAACTTGCTCCCCCATGCTCCCCTAATTCCACCACCCTTGATCCCAGAAGTGATGAAATGAGTAGCCAGCTAGTGTTATAAGCCTTACTCAGGATTATCTTCATGAAATTATTTGTGATTAAATTTCTAAAACGTTATGATAAATAAATGTAATTATTATTTTCAACATCATCATCAATGTACCAAACTCTTCACCGAAAAAATATAAAACCACACTAAATGATGTCTATGTCTGTCTCTCTCTCTCTCTCTCTCTCTCTCTCTCTCTCTCTCTCTCTCTCTCTCTCTCTCTCTCTCTCTCTCTCTCTCTCTCTCTCTCTCTCTCTCTCTGTCTCTCTCTGTCTCTCTCTGTCTCTCTCTCTGTCTCTGTCTGTCTCTCTCTCTCTGCTGTCTGTTTACATATGCTTGATGCAATGCTAACTTATCCAAGTTCTGAGTCGATCTCAGATCGCGACTGAGGCACAGCTCTAAGGAGAACCATGTCATCATGGGATATCATTCGGAATTTCTGTCTAACAAACATACCAGTGGTGTTGGAGTATTCTCCCTTAATACAAGGAATGCATTCAAAACAACAAAATGGTTGTCCTTTAAGAGAGAACTTGCGTGTTCCAGGTTGGCAAGATTGACTGCACACAGATTGTGGCACCTGCAGAAAAAAAATTCACGATATTATTGTCTCATCAGAGAAATAGTACAAGATTCTTTTTCCGCGAGTATACCGCTCAATAATATGAGCCTTTAATTACACTGATTTTCAAATGAAAATGAATTTCAAGTTTATTATAGCTTAAAATTAAGCTAAATGTCAACCTTTTTGTTTCCATGATTACCATGTTTCGTGTTCCCATTTGAATTGATATCTTATGATGCCCTGAACGCAGAATAGAACAATCGGTATTTGTCCTCAGTCTACTAATGACCCTTGTAATTGACATGACTATACACTGATGTATTTGTCCCACATTTGATTTATAAACAAGCTCCTCCACGAGTCTTCCATCGAGGTAAAAGTTTCGGCTCTGAGCAAAGTTTCGGCTGCATTACGCCCTCATCTTGGAATACAAAATGAAATGTGTTTTCCTTGTCTTTATATGTGCCCTTCAAGGTAGCAAAGAAATGTTATATGATGGTAAAGTTCCAGCAGCAGGTCGATTCTGTTGTCAAAATTTGAGACAATATATTTTGTGGTGAAGGTTCGAAAAGAACACTCGTGTGGTCACTTTCATGGATATGCTCAACATTTATACGACACCAAGAGCTTATGTTTTGCCGATAGTGGTTTTGGTTCTTCTGTGACAGTTTGGGTTTGTTTCAAAAACAAAAAAGTAAAAACACTCACCAATAAAATCCTAGACTCCACAGTGAGCGCCGTATAGTTTGATTTTCTTTCTCTGTAACTACCACTGAATTGTGTTCATAACGGTTGTGCCATTAATAGGATTTTGACAATCAGAAAAGTTATTACATAGTAAAATGAATGGAGATTGATTAATGCAAAGGGAAAAGTCAAAAAGAAAATTATTTTTATTCTTCTAGCAACTCCGGACTTCGGAGACATTTGTAGAATGTCGTATAAATGTCGTTAATTGTCAGGTGTGAGAGCATTATTTATTATTTCAACATTAGGAATCTATATACTGGTTCATGGAAGAATAATACAAAAACTATTTTCACATCGATGGTGTGAGCAAATGTTCCTCTGGTTGTACCCCATATCCGTGGGAATAGCCTCACGATAGCTATACAGTAGAGACATTGGCTGAATCACGATGCATTGGAAAATGGTAATTCTCGCACTAATGTAACGATTTCTGTGTTCCGAATAGGTCTATGAAGGCAAAATAAGGTGTCCGTACTGTAGTAATTAAACTAACAGGTAGTTTTATTTCCAATGAAGATATGGCAAATGAACACACAAGCTCAACAATGATTAATAAATTATTTTATACAGCACGATGTGGGCACTAACTGCAACATGCCCCAATGAGACAACACAGAACACATACTTAACTGATCATAATTAAAACTAGAGCCAATTGTCTGCACAACGAAGAGTTTTCATCAGGGATATGGAGAATGTAAAATCATAAATAACCATTCAGGCTGGGGTAGAGAAAGGAAAATGGGTGATGACGGGTTGAAGATGATGGCGTCTCTCATGGAGTTGACGAACCGAAACAGTGGGTGTGAGACGGTATCTACAGAGACCCGGAATATGCCTTGTTCTTCCCTAACTCTGTTATCCAACCTGTTTTCTTTGCACCCTCTCACTTTCTTTGGCTGCCAAAAGCAAGCTCATTCAAACTCACGAGCTCCCCAGAACTAAACTATCATCTATTAACTGAATTACCATGTAACCATGGCAGTACAGTTTATAGATGATAACTTGCCCACTGCGAGAGATTTCATATATATGTATATTTATTTCTATACACACATACATATACCCACACAACATGCTCTTGCAAGTTTCGCCAATAGTTGATGCTGGGTCGATGGTCTCAGCCACATGGAATGGTGCGAATTTGCAGAGGTTGTGGAAATGGGAGGGGTGGGGGCAGATAATCATAAAAAGGATTGGGGTGGTATATGAATGGGCAGGATCATGGGCGATATCTATGGCTTTGACTGACAACTGACCTCATTTATAGGTGAAACTAACAACATGAAGACATTGGCATGAAGACCTTAATGAGTACTTGTACAACAACGAGGACTCCCACCTTTCCCTGTGCACATAGCAGTACCACCTGCCTGAAATAACTCTCATCATATCCTTTGATTATATAATTTGTACCTCCTTTTGCCCACCATTCCATCTGATGTCATTTTCATGCACATTTAATTCCCGATCTTTCTGGGACGAGTCATAATAACCAGCAGTTATGAAATCCATTTCATCATCTTCCATTATGTGCCATTGGATAAGATCATAAATTGCTGGTGGATCTCCATTTTCATCAAAGTTAAAGACTTTATCTAAACTGTTAACAAAATGTACCCTCCTTAAGTAAAACAGCAACTGAAAAAGAGTGTTATAATCCAGTGTCGTTTCATCGGGCTGAGAGCTCTTCATTTGCAGTTAAATAAACAAGAAAACAGTTATAAATGTTGTAAAAACAAAATCAACAACTAATCAAAAGGACAAATATGATGGAAAATGACAACAAAAGTGAATAGATAAAAAGCAAAAAATTATGATTAAAAGCAAACCTGAAGATTGCACAAAACCTTTAAAAACAAAATCCAAAATTAATACTTCACAACCACATTGAATTAAATATGATTTATTTATTAGAGACTGAATTAAAAGAAAAATAATTAATTAAAAAAAAACCATGCCAAACTTAGAGATTGATAGAAATAATCACCTGCCAACCATGTAAATCAAAGAAATTTCCACAGGAGGAATTTTCAAATGGACCTTGGCCAGGAAGACACGTATCGATGTTGTGCAAGGAAAATGCGATGGCATATACAGCCAAATATGTGTTGTAGGTATATTGGAGCTGAGAAACATCTGTAAATGGAGTCTCGACTTGGTCTAAGCGTTCTTGGCCAGTGCAGGCCTGTACTTCATTATCCTCTGTGTTCCACGAACAGTGGAAAAGTTCTTGCCAAAAATCCATAAGGAATACGTTCGTAGATTGTTTATTGAAAGGAGACCTGTTGGTGGAATTTTCGTTATGAATATTTCAGAAATTGTAGACCGGTACGTGGTTTGATAATGTAATGTAATGTATATGTTGGGAATCTGTCCTTTTTTCTGGGATTTTTGCAGTTTTCCGTGAAGCATGAGCAAAAGGGTCAAGATTGACTTAAAAAGTGTTTGTATTGATTCACATTTTAAAAAATATTCATTTTTTGCAACAGGTTTAACAAGACGAATTGTGAATGAGAAAGTGTGTTAATATTGTCGCATCAGAGGCCCGGCTAACGCAGACTGTCTGAGCTAGAGGGTTTTTGACCCCCGGCCAATGACCAAAACACAAAGTTGTGAGCAGACAGTGTTCCTGCACCTACCCATGCTCTAATAGCAAGCCACTTACAAATTTATGTTCCCCAAAAGACTGTTCAAAGATGTTCTGAAACTGACGGTTGCTCACGTGGGAAAGCAAAGGGTGGGAGCACATTCCTTGCCAATAAATAGTTTCATATAAGAATACGAAGTATGAGGATGGATGAGAAATAAAATGTCATCGCCCCCGTTGTTTTAGTCATGTTGCTGTACGGAGTTAAATGGATAGCCAATATTTATTTACAACTAAAAAGGCCGCCAGTCTACCAGTCAGTCATCTTTGATCAGATCGCAAAATAAAGTTAGGTGCAAGTGTATGTCATCATGTACTGTGCTTGTGCCAAGTTTGAGCAAAATTGGACCATGCATGTCTGACAAATGGTTGGGGACACTTTTGAGTAACAAAATGGCCACCAGTCGGCCATCTTGAATCTGATCTTGAAACCAAATGACTTGCCTATGGAAGCCATCCTTCTTTATATGTGTGCACAGTGTGAACAAGATCAGGAAATGCATGTCCGAGAAATGGATGAGGACGTGTTTAACATTTGCTTTTTTAAGAACTAAAATGGCCTTCAGCCAGCCATCTTGGATGTGATCTCGAAAAATATTGGCCTGCATCTGTAAACCATCATTGCTTATCGGTTTGCCAAGTCTGAACAAGATCAGTAAATGCATGTCTGAGAAATGGTTGAGGATGTGTTTGATACCGATTTTTATTTTATTTTATTGTTTTTACAACTAAAATGGCCGCCAGTCCACCAGTCGGCCATCTTTGATCAGATCGCAAATTAAAGTGAGGAGTATTACGTATGTGATAGGATTAAGTGGAGCTCGATGAAATCATGACGGGCATGGGTAATGGTGGGCCATTAAGTACTTTATTCTACACTGCATATCAATTTGCAAGGCTGTAGATACAGCACATTTTCTCCCTTCAAGATCTAATCACACTCCAAAAAGTCAACCCACATGATAATAAATGAACATTTTACTCATTTGATGAACCCGAGAAAATAGCATAATCAAAGACATTACAAGAGCATCATAACAATAGAACACTGCAATCCATCACCGACAGCAGGTAACTGAAATGTACCATCTGGTGGATTGGGCACAGGGGTGAAACGTACCCTGGCTCGAGATTTTGAGGGGATTATTCTGCCCCATAACTGAATCAATTCACAGACCCAATGTCTCTGGGGCCTTATGGTGTCTCTGCGGATAGCGCCTTGTTCCCAGAGCTATCTCGGTTGATTGAGATGCAACATCTGTTGATGCTGGTACACCATTGGTCTCAGCGGTAACTGCTTCCACTGGTGCAGGTATCCTCTCAGTTGACTCCAACCCTCTAACTCCATTCTTACAGGAGAGTCTGCCGATTGGAAAGGTTGAGCTTCACAGCTCAGTCTGCATCCTGCATTTGGTCCACATGCGGTTTCCAAACGCAGGGTCCAACTGCAACATCATAATTTAAGGGACCCCATATCAATCTTACAGCACCAGTTACCCACTTGTGGCCCTGACGGTAGTCGCTCACAAGAACAGGCTGTCCTACAAGAAATTCACACATGTTGCCTTTACCTACCCCAAGGGCCCATTGAAAAAGTCTATCATTGACCCTTTTTCTGATATCAGGTTTAACTGCATCCAATCTAGTACGCAGTGGTCTGCCAAAGAACATATTTGCAGGACTCTCTCCAGTTGTTGCATGAGGAGCGTTCCAGTAGGATATGAGGAAGCGGGCTCACTTTGCATCAATGGTGACCCTCCTCTTCCCTCACAGATCGAAAAGCCTGTTTGAAAGTTTGGACAAAACATTCCGCCAGCCTGTTTGAGGCTGGATGGTCAGGAGCAGACCAAATGTAATTAATTCCATTTCATTTCATGAAGAGGGTAAATTCATCCGGTGTGAACTGAGGACCATTACCAGATACTAGCTGTTCAGGTACGCCATTCCTGACAGGTGAGAGGGGGATTTATGCCATGTAGAAGTTGTTTATCGGCCTATTTAGCGAGCATTCAACATGACCAGCTTTCCTGTTTTTCCCACGTGAAATGCCACTGCAGCCAAGGTGCGGATTTAGGAAGCGACAGTTCGGTAGACCCCGACGCCGCTACCGAAAGCGGCGAGTCTGACGAAGCTATCGACACAGACTCCCAAGACCAAGAAACCCATGCCTCAAAGGCAGGACTTGGGACCTCATCAGCGAAACCTTTGTCCGAGTGAATAAGACATTGGCATTGCCATAAAGGGTGAGAAATAAGTAGAATGACTATTGTGGTTGTTACAGTTGCTGTGAGAGTTGGTAGGTGACTTAGTGATGCATAAGGTTGATGACAATGACATTTGGTGTGCTGCCCTCCTCTACCACCTGCCTATTTGTGCTTCACTACATAGCCTACCTGCTGAAAGAGCAGGCTTGACCTCTCTACCACATCATATATCCCAATTTGCTTTCATTAACCTCCTTTCTTTTACTACTTTCGGTCTCTTGCTCCCATCATCCTGATATCATCCTCTGTGAATAAATAATGGTTAGGACAGTTGTTTGGTTAAACCTTGATATTTGTTGTGTGTGTTTAATATTGGGCTTATCGTAAATTGTATCTTTGTTGGGGAAATATAAACTTGAGTGTACATTTTAAATCTCTGTGCTTCGTTATTATTATTATTATTATTATTATTATTATTATTATTATTATTATTCTTTTCTTCAAATAGCTGTGCATGAATTAGCGTGTTTGGAGTCCTTATGAACTGACCGAGGCCGTAGACTAATGAGAAATTCTCGGAGTCCGGGCAAGTGATCACCACGCGGGACAAATCCACTGGCACCATCGAAAATGTGTGAAAAACGAGGCACTTTTAGCAATGGTGATCCAATAAATCCATTATTTGCAATCCATGTCCTTCCCGTTAAGTTGTATTCCAAAAACATTCCAGCAAGTGAGAAATAGTCCTTCTCATGCACGTTAATCACAAGAACCCTTGCCTTACTCTCTGAAAAAACTTGCCCTGAAAAAGTAATCTTTTTTTTAGACATGGATTTAATCTTTTAAGTTCATAATTCATCTGTTTAATGAATCATTTCATCATCCATTTTATAAAAGAGACAACAGAAAAGGAAACGTGATCTTTAAAATAAATAAAGATCCACTGCTCGTGGAGGATCCATCGGGGGTTTGTGAAATCATTGTACAGTACTTTTATTCTTCCATTTCAAGAACACGAAAAGACAATGTACCTTCACATTCATAATAAGGATTTGGGATGTCAAAATGGGAACCCATCAGTATACCATTCGCAAGTACTGGATTGTGAAAACAAACTAGGCCAACCTATGCACCCCAAAAAAAAAAAATAATAAAAACATACACTGGATATATAAACAAAATCATTCACATGAGGAGGTGAAAAGTACTCATGACCCTGCATTGTCTGATGTACACCACAATAAATAAGAGAGGTGGATTTGTTTTTTGGACCATTCATCTCCATCAACGGAGGACCTGAAAATGTTGCATTCATATCCACAAAGAACCAACATTATGTATCCCTCTCTGAGCTT
Organism: Eptatretus burgeri; assembly: GCF_056783735.1. Taxonomy (NCBI): domain Eukaryota; kingdom Metazoa; phylum Chordata; class Myxini; order Myxiniformes; family Myxinidae; genus Eptatretus; species Eptatretus burgeri. Next base: position 144,394,174 of record NC_140961.1, read on the forward strand.
CACCAGGCCAATTATATATATATATATATATATATATATATATATATATATATATATATATATATATATATATATATATATATATATACATACACACGCACGCACACACACACCACGACCCTAACGTTCGCGGAGGATACGTTTTTGGGAAAACCCTGCGAATATTGAAACCACAAATGTGAGGGCATTGTTTCAATGGGAAATGGGGGGATAGGTTCCGAGAATTTCCCAACCATAAAAAAATCCGTGAATGTCGGGGAAAATCTTGCGAAAATGCAGGAAAATGCTGTTGAAATAGATGAAAATCCATGAATGTCAGGGTAAAATCTATGAGTGTTGGGGTAAAATCCATGAGTGTCGGGGAAAAATCCACGAGCATTTTGTCATTGTGCATAACTGCAGGTGGGGGGGGGGTGAGTCGTCTGCGCAAAGTTTGTGGGGGATTTCTATGGGTGATTCGATATTCGGAAGCTGATAATAGATGTGGTGAGCGATGTCATTATGTAATTAGTCTGTATGTAGCAAGTTTCTAATTACATCTATATATATATATATATATATATATATATATATATATATATATATATATATATATATATATATATATATATATATATATATATATATATATATATATATATATATATATATATATATATATATATATATATATATATATATATATATGCTGAATGTTTCCATTATTTAACTCACAGGACATTACATCTTTCCTATCTACAGGCAGATTATGCTGAGCGTTTTTAAAATGTAACAGCTCAGACAGTGCTGTTTGTAGCATGATGGTGATTTACCCAAAGACGCGCTGAATGTTTCCATTGTGTAATGTCCATACATGGTGACCTGATAATTGCTGGATACATAAATAGATGCTGTTCATGTTTTCATTCTATAAGTAACTCACGGGGGACAGCATCGCCGGGAACGATGTGTTCAATGGGAAATGGGGGGGGGGGGGGATAGGTTTCGAGAATTTCCCAACCATAAAAAAATCCGTGAATGTCGGGGAAAATCTCGCGAAAATGCAGGAAAATGCTGTTTTCCTGCATTTTCCAGCACAAGGGAACGATGTGTAACACTGGTGAGGCATTCTGTGAGACTATGTTTATCCTGCGAAGCTGCAATACACGTACAGGAAGCAGGCCATGTTGACGGCTCATGGAAGATATTGTCCTGTCCGTGCTGGTTAAGTTAATTATCACTCCCGACCCAGTTGTCATGGATGGGTGGTTAATACCGACCTGTACGGATAGTCAAACAATTTCCCTTCGAGGTTAACAGCCGAGATCCTGGGAGGTTATGGCGCACAGGACGGGAGGCGGTGAAGTACAGAGCAGAGGCGTTCACCAGGATGGAAGCACAAGGGTTCATACTTTAACCCACAATGAATGGACAAACACAATAGATCTTACGAATGAAGATTTATTGAAGATAAATCAAATATTTACAATGGAAATAAATCAAAGCATGAGGTCTTGAAGCACGAGGTAAACTAAAGCCTAAATTTGAGATGTCACCACGCAGACACAAAAACAGACAAGGGGAAAGATAAAATAAAAGAAAATCCTCCCTTTATTCTGGCACTTGGCTGTGTGTCCAGAGAAAATCTTTTAGGAGCCTGGCGATTGAACTGCGTAGCCAACGCATGGGAAGCTCACAAAATGGCACAAAGTCGCTCTTTGTGGTCACATATGTGAGTTACTTCGTGCGGAGGGTATTCCTTCATGAAGGAACCAGAAACCGCCAAAGAGTCTCTTTTCACGATCGAACTTGCCTCACTGTTCCTCTCTTAACCCCTGGTTCACACCGGGTCTGCTCACAACAATGCCCCGCCTTCTTCCTCAATGGTAGAATGGAATGACACCGAGTTACCACTGAGAGACGTGCTCTTCTTCTCTCTCTGTCCTCATAAAGCGTACAAACTTCGCAATTCAGCCAAACAGACAATAACCAGTGTCCTGTTCCAGCATGTGAACAACTTCGCCCCGGCACGAACACGAGAATTACTGTTACGAATCTGGAAACCATTCGCATTCACACATACAGTTGACCCAAAGTTTGGTTATTTTGTTAAGTATATGTGAGTAGGGTGAATATACTGGTTCTGGCTCACTTTTCCCCATGTAAATGAATGGGGGGTTTTCAGCAATTCATGTTTTTTTCCCCTAAAAATAAACCCCTTTTTTATCCCAAGGTATATTTATTTGTCTCCCCTTTTAACCTGGGGACACTTTTTTTTTTCAAATAATCCATACAATAAGATAAAGATTTGTTCAAGGTGATTCGAAAGAAATATCTAAAACGTCTAAGCCTCGGGACACCCTTTATCAAATAACCGATGCATATTGTTTAGCTCACTCATTGAACCTATAAAGATTTGTTCATTCTCAAATTCCTTCAATAGTTTAATTTTCTTTGCACAATAATCCCCATCTAAAATATTGAAAAACAAAACATTTGAATCTTTATATTTTTTAAGATACCCCTTTTGTGCCATTACAAAATGATAAACTTCTCTTAATGATCTCATCTGACCACCGCCCGAGTTGCAAATCATTTTTGTGCATAAACCACGCCATAAAAAAAGTTTTGTTTCAAATGTTTTCAGTTCGTGTCATGAAAATGAGGAAGTGTTTTTTTTGACACGGTCGTGCTGTGTGAATGAGGAAGTGTTTTTGGACAGTCATGCTGTGAAAAAATAGGAACTATTCTGTGAGACAAGGTCTCGTGTTTATATTTTATCTCAGAACACGAACTGAAAACATTTGAATCAAAACCATTTTAGGGTATTTTAAGTATGTTTTAAAAATGATTCATACAATTTGAGAATATATCTCCCAGTTATTTTCCAAGCTGTCTCTCCCGAAGCGTCATTTCCTGTGGCCACACCCAATGATTAAGCAATCTCCTCATCGTTGCTTTATAAGTGATTCGCCAGACAAAGTTTCTGCCAGACGGGATTTTCATTTTTACAACTGAGACATGAGCGATCTTTCTTCCGCGAACAAAACAGCTCAACACAAAGTTTGTAAGCCTGTGTATAGGTTCCTCTTTGAACGATGAAGCAATTGATTATAAATTAAATTGTGATAATTCTGATATATATATATATATATATTTTTTTTTTTTCTTGGCAGGTCCTTGGAAGAAGAGCAGTTTACATATCACGACGAGGTGCATGAAATGAATGCTCTTATTGAAGAGGTCAATGATTTTAGAAGAGAATTGAAAAACATTTATAATGACTGGTACGAAGTCTTATCACGGCCTCTGATCTTTTTGCCATCTTGTACCAATGGTAAAAAAAAACTGAGACATGGACTCACTCTCTTCCGATGAAGATAACAGCTCACTACAAAGTTGGTAAGTTTGTGTATGCTTTCCTCTTTGAACAATGAAGCAATTGATTATAAATTAAATCGTGATAATGCGAAAATATATATTTTTTCCTGGCAGGTCCTTGGAAGAAGTGGAGTTTACATATCACGATGAGGTGCATCAAATGAATGCTCTTATTGAAGAGGTCAATGATTTTAGAAGAGAATTGAAAAACATTTATAATGACTGGTACGAAGTCTTATCACGGCCTCTGATCTCGAATGAATTAAACCAATGGTGAGACACGTGTGTGTGTGTGTGTGTGTGTGTGTGTGTGTGTGTGTGTGTGTGTGTGTGTGTGTGTGTGTGTGTGTGTTTGGGTGTGTGTGTCTGTGTGTGTGTGTGTGTGTGTGTGTGTGTGTGAAGAAATGTGTGTGTGTGTGTGTGTGTCTCTTTCCCTGTCTGTTTGTCTCTCTCTATCTCTCCCTGTCTGTCTCTTTGTATCCCTCTCTGTCTGTCTTTCTACCAATCTCTCTCTGTCTGTCTCTCCATCTATACCCTTGAATTATTATTTTTTTTTTTTCAGCTCGATCACACAACATCAGTTGTGCGCTCCCCCAATGACCCATCACCCCCTCATCCCACCCCTCCCCTCCCCATGTGTGTGTGTGTGGGGAAGGGTGGGGGTGGGATGAGGGAGGTGGTGGGTCAAAGGTGGGGGTACACAGGGGGGATGAGGGGGTGGGGCTTGTGTGGGCGGGGCTTGTGTGGGTGGGGTTTATGTGAGCGGGGCTTGTGTGGGCGGGGCTTGTGTGGGCGGGGCGTGTGTGGGCGGGGCTTGTGGGAGGGCGTTTATGTGGGTGGAGCTTGTGTGGGAGGGGTTTATGTGGGCGGGGCTTGTGTGGGTGGGGTTTATGTGGGCAGGGTTTATGTGGGCAGGGTTTATGTGGGCAGGGTTTATGTGGGCAGGGTTTATGTGGGAGGGGTGAATGTGGATGAGGCTTATGTGGATGAGGTTTGTGTGGATAAATGGATGGGTGGATGGGTGAATGAGTGGAGCTTGTGTGGATGGGTGGATAATTTTTTAATTTAATAAACATGTTGTGTGTGGGGAACTAATTAACTAATCACTAATTATGTGAATATGATGAATATGGGTGGAGCTTGTGTGGGGTTTGTGTGTGTGGAGCTTGTGTGGGGTGGAGTTTTTGTGTGGAGCTTGTGAGGGGTTTGTGTGTGGTGGGGTTTGTGTGGGGTTTGTGTGGGTGGGTTTTGTGTGGGCGGAGTCAAAAAGGGGCGGAGTCAAAAAATTTCAATTTATCTTTGTCTTTTGTAATTCCTGTGAATAAAATGAACCTAAAATCTCTTCCCCTTCCAAATCATATATCTTATAAGTCCAAGGAACCGTATCTATTACATCAACAATTTTAAAAAGTTCTTTCGTCCATCGTTTAGTAAAACCCTTTTCAAAATGAGATTTCCACCTATATATTCTTATGATATCACCAACTTTGAACTTAGGTTTTCTGACATTAATCTCTTTTTCATATTTTAATTTTGTAAATGTTTCTGATGGTTTCATATTTGTTGACGTGTGAATCGTGTCATTATACTTATCTACAATATCCTGAATAAAAGATGACCATTGTTGTGAACCGAGTTGTGTGAATTTTTTATATAGTCTCTCTTTTAAGGTACGATTAAAACGTTCAACAACTGCCTTCCCTTCATTAAAGGTACTGTATAATGTAATACTGTTATTTTTTAGAAAATTCATAAATGTCTTGTTATAAAACTCTCTTCCCTCATCAGTCCACAATTTTTTAGGTTTTCTCTTACTTTTATTAAATATCTGTTGAAAAGCTAACATAAGAGTATTACCTGTTTTGTTTTTTAATGGTACAACCCATGCATATCTACTCCTCAAATCAATAACAGTTAAAGCATACTTGTACGCCTTATCATTATTGAGTTCAATCAAATCAGCAGACCAGATATAATCAACTTCCTTGGAATAAACTTTCCTTCTCTGAAACTTTGTGAATATTGGTTTATGTAATTCATCAGCTAATTGCTCTTCAGTCTTAATGACATCATTAGAGCCGAAAGTTTTTTGAATTTCCAAGTCCAAGTTTCAATTTAGCACTGATCATCTTCTTCACAATGAACCGATCAACTTTTTCTCTCAAGGTTGGATTTTGCATCAGAGACAAATTATACAACATTTCTCTATCGGCTTCATGCTTTTCTTCCAATGTTGTGGTATTCCCATAATCAATATCGTGTCTCATGCACACGTCATCAACTCTATTGATGGGTTTACTCCAGGATTTAGGATTGTCTGCCTCATCTAATCTTTTATCCAAGTTTGTGCCTGGACCACAGAAAGAATACCCTGGAAGATGAAATTCCCCTGGTATTCCAGTAGTTGTAAATTTACTTCCTGATAAAAACTTTTGTATATCTCCTCGTTTGTGTTTGGAGATAAATTGATTTTTTTTTGAACCACACACCGAACATATACCTTTTTGTATAACCCTGTTATTTTTACTTTTAATATATGAAATATTTTTAGTATTAGTTTTCTTTTTACATTTGAGACAATAACTCATTTATTTATGTGAAAAATTCCTGCAGAGTGCAAAAACCTTTTTAGTTTCCAACATGCACATTTGAATCTTAATTTTTAAAACATAAAGAATCCTTAGAAATGCCTTCACTCTCTCCTCCATTTATGTAAGAAAAAAAAAATAAAAATGAAAAACTTGAATTAAAATGAATATCTTGTCGATGTCAATTGTCTTGAAGAAAATATTTCAAAAAGACTTGTCAATTCTTTGTTTTCCTCCTCGGTGGGTTGAGTTATTTTCTGTAATACCACCAATCTTTTTTTAATCTCACTGGTTTCCATATTTTCATATTTATTTCGTCTCGCTCTTTTCTCTCTCTCCTCCTTCTCTCTCTTCTCTTTTTCCTCCTTCTCTTTCTTCTCCCTCTCTTCCTTCTCTCTCTTCTCCTTTTCCTCCTTCGCTCTCTTCTCCCTCTCCTCCTTCTCTCTCTTCTCTTTTTCCTCCTCTTTTTTTCTCCCTCTCCTCCTTCTCTCTCTTCTCCTTTTCCTCCCTCTCTTTTTTCTCCCTCTCCTCCTTCTCTCTCTTCTCCTTTTCCTCCTCTTCCTCTCTTCTTCAACTCCTTCCTCATCCCTTATTATCCTTGGATCGTTTACACCCCATAGAATATCATACATATATTCATCAGGATTTTTTGTTATTCCTGTATCCAAAATATTTTTTTTTACAACAGGAAACCAATAAAATTTCTTTTGAATTTCTAAAAGAGCCTTACCTTTTCTTAACTTTATAATTTTTTCATTATTTAACATTCTAATTAAATCTAAAGTTGTCGGTTTATCAACATCAATATAATGCCAATCTTTTATTGAAAATACCTCATTCTTATGTTGTAGAACATATTTATTAAAATACCGAATACCCTTTTCTTGAAGGTATGTTTGGACAAAGAAATGATAATTTTCTTGAAGCCTTCTTGCTGTCATTTATGTATTATAAATATATGTTAGAATAATATTATGGCACGAAACACCTCCCCATCTTCCCACAGTTAAATCATTTTGTATTTCCTTACTTATTATATATAATCCTGTTTTTTCTGTTTTCATGATATAAACAAGGGCAAAACCATTATTATATTTACCCTTATTAAATTCTTTTATTTGTTGTTTACTAATCGTGGCCCCACAAAACTCATTCTCGATACCAAGTGGATAATATTCTTCCTTACGAGACTGATTTAATTGTTCCAGGTCTTCGAGGTTAATTTTAAATGACCAATTATACCCTAAATCATTCATATCATACCCCCATTGTTCTATTCTCATACAAACGATACGCCCTTCTTTATAAAAATTTATTTTAATTGGAACTGTGAATTCTGCATGACCTGGAGATAATATCAACACTTCTGTATCTTTGGAATACACGGCCGTTTTATTTAACGATATATATTGTGATAAATCGCTTTATCTCACCAAGTCATTCGCGTCAGTCGGGCTTGGATAATTTTTTAATTTATAAGCATTTTTCATGTTAATATTTTTGGTTATATTATATTTATGTCGTTCAGCCTGTGCCTTTGTGTAATAATTTGATAAATCAATATCCAGTTCTTGAGATACACCAAAGATAGAACCATCTTTACCAACAAAAGTCATTTATATTAGATTAAAAATAATATCATAAAATTTTTTATTTTTGTTGAGTTGAAATAACACATATAGACATAATTGACCACAACACTTGGAATTTAATTCTTGGACTTGAAATGTTTGATAAACACCATTCTGTAAGAATTTTATGACTTCAACAGGTGGTGGAAGACCAAAACTATCAAAATAATATTTGTCTTGACGATTAAAAATACAAACCCAATGAGAACCGTTCCCATTATTATCTTCTAAGTTCATAATAATATTCTTTGTATGTTTCGGCACATTTGTTAATTCATCTCTCATACAAATAACCACATTATGAATTTTTAATTTCTTACAATATTTGACAAGTTGTAAATTTGATGTTGTATTCTTTCCAAATTCTTTAAACCACTCATCAATGCTCATTTATTTATTAGAAAGATATAATCCATTACCTCTTTTCGTTAATTTTACACCTGCTTATGCTATAGAAGAAAGCATATCTCCAACGAACAATCTCGCTTTATCAGGCAGACCTTCAAGTTTTTCAGCAAAATCTACAATTACACCACTTCCACTAATTTGTTTCTCCAACTCTTTGTTATGTCTTTCCAATTCTTTTTGAGCCTGGAGTTGAGCCTTCCTTTCGTTGGCAGTTTTCACCGCTGTTGAAATACCACCCGTCAATGCTCCAACCGCACTTAAACCAGCAAATAAAGGAATTAGAAATGGGAGAAATCCTCCACTCGTCTCTCTTATTGAATATTTTTTCAACATTGGTTTTGTCATTTTAATTTTAAGTGAGCCAGTGTCATTCAAGATTTTAACCTGTTCTCTTGTGAGCAAAACATCAATTCTTACTGCTCCTTTTCTCTGAATTGTATTAACGTTAATCGTACAAGGCTTTTGATTTTGAACACAAGATGAAAGTTTATGAAGATTGATTTGATTAACATATACCCCAGTTGGTACTTTGCCACTCATTTATTTAACAAAAAATTATGTGAGACTAATCATCACACCATTATCTGTATTAATCTGTAATTCTGTTTCTTCCAAAAGCAAACAATATGTATCAACTTCTTCACTCTCTCCTCTTTCAATGTATGGGGAAGTATCCACTCGATTAGACTTTATAGTTTCCTTTTGAGCGCTCAGGTCAAACGCATAGATTGTATACAAACTTTTAAATGCTGTCATATCCAAAATAGGTTCTTTATTTCCATTACTTTCACAAACCTTATGGTAAGACTTGTATGCTTCAGCAAAATCATTTTTTTCCCAATTAATTTCCAATCTATCTCGTGGATAAAATGTTCCATCTAGAGAAACGCGAAGTTGTTTCACCTAACATAATCACTCAATGCATTATTCTTATCAGTCGCAGTATCACCATCTGGCTTTTTAAAAATGATCCACAGATATCGTGGCTTTCCTTCCAGAACACCCAAATTCCACGTGTAAGTAGTTTGGTTGAGTTTTACGTGTTGACATCTTCTTTTGAGGTATGATACACTGAGTGGTTTCTTTGAGTTAAGTCTTCGATTCAACATCTCTTCTGTTTTAAGATTAAGAGTATATTCACTGATATACCTACTCATCTCCTCAATTACAAATTTATTCTGTTCACCAAAAGCACTACCAACACCAAAAAGCAATCGATTTTCATTATCATTCCTTTGTAGTTGAAATCTAATTTTAAGACCATACAGAACTTTATCATGATCACAAAATCCAAATATACCTTTAAGAGGAACTGCCACAGTAAAACTATTTTCTGCTTTTGTATCATCATTATACGCTCCTTTCCTTTGAGTATATCCAGGGTCTGTGTTTGTTCCCATTGACATATCAGGAATAAAACCTTCGACAGACCCCTTTCCCATTCTATCACTGAATGTATAGAGTGTAAATTTCATCATTTCAGATACAGCAGAGACATAATCAACCGCTTCAACTTCTTGTGTTCCAATATACAAATGCACACTATCAAACATTTTCCAGAAGAAATCATTTACAAGTGTAGCGTTTGTGTTAGTCGCAGCCTTAGTGAATTTAAATTTACACAACAAGAAACTTTCGGATAGATTCAAATAGGTTTGTTGATTATTTATTTCAAAACTTTTTGTACCATTCGTATTCCAGTCTGTTCCAGTTATTGCATTTACCTTGAAGTAATCTTCTTTTTTAGTGGAGTTTGAGATAATATTAGTATCATCCAAATCATAGATACTATCAATTGCTTCCATACTTGTATTTATTTAGGAAAAAAGATGTTAAAACTTTTGAAACCCTGATCCAAGTATTCGAATTATTTTCTGTCGTTCTTGGCGGGACAACTGAGTTTTGCCTTTCTTAATTTCTTTTATTGCTTGTAATTTATGAGATTCCTTCTGGGCATCTTTTATGCTCTTTACAGCACCTGCTACATTTCCCACAGCAGAAGCAGTTGAACCAATTAGATCTTTATGTTTAAGAATAGTTGAAACAATACCCATGAGAGTATCAATTATCCCATCTCCTCTCAATTGATGTCCAACACCCCTTTGTCTCGTAGGTTTATCGTATCCTCTCCCAAGATACATACCTTCACCCTTGTAGTATGGGGAAAGGAACATCCCATCCCCTGTAATTATTTTATATTTTCCCAACTCGTGTTTCCTCACAATAACCATCGTATTTATTTATTGGAAAACTTCACGTAGGTGAATTCTGATGGATATAACTTCTCCATTAAAAGAAATCATACGATTATCTTGGTCGGTTATCCTAAAATTTACTCTGTGTATGGTTTTTCCTGACACAGGGAGATAAACCAAATTTTTGGGTTCCATATTGAATTTATAACCAATTGGGGTTGAGTATGCGCTGAATGAAAATATTGCATTTGTTTTTTTTCCATCATTATAAGCACCATCAATCAAATCACAGTGAATTAACACCGAATTTATTCCTGAAGGTATTTGAATGACATTATCACTGTAAAACGTCCCATTAGTTTCAATCTTTTTTGAGGAGAAACTCAATAACTCTCTAAATGAATTATCAATTGTGAAATCAACCTTGTAGTTATTTTTTAACTTTAATCGTTGATTTTGAAGTATGTTTTTGAATGTCTATAACAATATTTTTTGGTTCATCACCCTGTTCTTTCATAAGACGAGCAATTTCGGACGATATTTGAGAAATCTCATATGCTCCGGGTGAGACTGTTATCGTTTTGTATCCACTTCCGGGATTATAACTAAACTTGTCATTTTTATCAGTTATATTAAATAAGGTATTATAAGTTTCCATGGACAATAAAGATGCCTCATGTTCTTTTGTTGGGTCAAGTTGTAGTGGGTATGGGAATGAACATGTGTGGTCGCTTGTTGTGAAATTAAAACTCAGGATTGTGCTTCTCATCTTGTTTAATATGAGATAAAATGTCTTTATATTGAGATTTATTAAATATTTTCATGTTAATCAACTGGTCTAAAATGGCTGATGCTTCATTAAAACAATTGTTATTTCCAGCCTTCTTACTACCTAACAACAATAACAGTCTATTAACTAATTGCAATGGGTCATTTGGAAGAAAACTAATACCTGAACCAAGGATACTTAAAGCTTGAATAATGTGTTTCTCCTTCTCATTTTTCCTACTTTTACTAGAAATACTAACCCTATAATTTAGAGTGTTCAGCAGATCAATATATACTCTGTCATCATTATTTTTCATATCCAATGGTTTATCAATATACTTTGATTCATCCCTCACAGTTGAACCTTGTCTTCCATCTTTTGTGAGAAGAAACATTAATCTCGGAGTTAGTTTTACAGGGGGTTGAGCAGAACCCAAGAACCTTAATTCATTATTAAATATCAATACCTTTTCTTGAACAAGATGAAATATTGCTGGTTGTTCTGTTGGAATGAGTCCTGCTTTGGTTTTTGAATCCGCTGAATATTCATTGTTTTGAAGAGCATTCACAATATAATCAGGGGGTCGATTAATCTCTTCCAGTTGTTGAAATAAACCTTCATCATCATATACCTTTAATTCTCCTAAAGGCTCCAATTCTTCCTCTGTCATTTGATCAAAATCTTTTAACATTTGAAGTTTTTTAGGAGTATATTCTACTGTGGGAACTGTGGAAACATCTTTCATTTTTTCTTGGGAAGTTTTTAAAAGTGGTTTAAAAAATTTCTCTTGTTTTCTTTCAAATGCTTCTTCGCCCGTTAGTTTCTGTCTGCGTTTCTTCTTTATGTCTTCCTGCTGTTTTACAACTTTTGAAACCAACTCTTGATGTTCCTTAAATCTTCTTGCTCTTTCTTTTGCATCTATTTATTTATTGTAAAATATCATTTAATGAATTGTAAAGATCAACAGGGAAATTTTCCTTTTCTTCATCATTCAAGTAGATGTGTTCAAATAAATCCTTTTCTTTAAATATTTCATTTAAATTCTTTATTAACATTAATGCGAGTTGTAATTTCTTCTTCACTAATGCTTGCATCTCTGCTTTTCATACGTTTCCATTGAGTTTCTTCATAAACATCAAAACCGAATGATAAAATCTTCACTCCGCTCAGATGTTTAATAATTTGTCTCGTTCCTTCTGGATTAGTTTCTAATATCCCAAGACCACCAGGTTTTAGTTTCCTTAACTCACTCTTGCAATGTGAATATTTTGTTGTACCAAGAGAAACCTCCTCAAATATTTGACCTTCATTCCTCAATCGCATATGTTCCTCCACTGAAATATAGTGATAATCTTCACCTTTTACTTCTCCAGGTCTTATTGCTCGAGTTGTTGTTGATACAATGCATATCACGGGGTGTTTTTTAAGTAAATTTACAATATTCTCATTTGAACTACACAAGAACCTTAATTTATGAAAGTTTTTTCCAGAAGCAGATTTACCCACAAGATTTATAATAATAGTTGTCATTTATATATATAATTGTTTATAAAACAAAAAATATATCCCTTAATATCTCATCTTGTTTCACAACAATATATTTATATTTTTCAGTCCTGTGCTTCATGTAATCCTCAAATTTCTTTTTACTACATAATGTAGAACAATTATCTCTCCAAAAATTATTGATATCTATTGAATTTAACTTGAATAAAATAAAAGTATTAGCATTGTTTCTGATGGAACGCCGAGGAAGTTGAAAGTACGATTGACTAAGATAAATACAATGACAAGAAGAATGTCTCCCTCTTGTGTAGTAGCTGTCCATTACCGTTTGGTTTCTCTCATTAACACAATCATCAAAGATAACGAGGTTCTTTTTTGATTTATCCAAATCTTGGGGAGACGGTATATCATCCGTATTATCATAAGAATACAAGTTATCGGATTTGAATTCTTTTTACATCTCTGTGTATCACAAAATAGTTGAATTATATCTTCAATGTTATAATCATTTAGGTTTTTTGACGTTTAAATAAGCCGATTATATCTTCTTTTTGAAGACCAGCATTAAAACCTTGTGAGAGTAGTTGATACTCTGGTTGAAAACTCGACTTTGTGAAAATTATTAAATTATCATAATCTAAAAAGTTGGGAGTGAGGAGCATCTTTAAAAGTAAGCAGGTTTTTCCACATCCACTTGAACCAACTATGAGACATCTTAATGAATTTGGGAGATTTTTATGGTTGTTAAATTTTATCTTATTTTCCCAAATGGGTAAAAAATCATTCATTTATATATTTGGAAAACAGGTTATTTAATTTATTATTGGCTTTTTTAGAAACTCTATATTTTATCCTAAGTTCAGGTTTAATTTCAAGATAATCCATTATTTTATTTATACAATATCTTGTGTTGATATTTCCCTGAAAATTACATCCATGAATAATAAATAACAACAATCCTTTGAACATTTCTCTTATACGTTGTTTCTTCCCTTGTAAGGAAAGGTGTGTTATCACCCTCATACTTTACATTCATTTCTCTAATCAATCTTGTAAAGTAATTCATTTTTGGTGTAAATCTAAAAGAATTATTTTCCTTTTTATATTTTTTATTATCATTAATTAGAAGATAATCACAGAATATACATTGTTTATAGGCTTTTGACTCTGTGTTTAATCCTCGTCTTTTACACGCAGGACAATTCTCAAATTTGTCATATGGAGAATCAGGAAAGTCTAGCATATTTATAAAGTAAAACTTTACTTAAACTGAAATTCATCTATACTTTCAGTTGTATATTGACTCATGTTTAATAATATTACCATCGATATCAATATACTTTTTTTCATTACCAGATTCAACGACAACATTTTTTATATTAAAGGTAATTTTAAAATGATCGTTAACTACTATTGAACAAAATGTCATTTCACCTGATATATTAACATCCTTTATTTCATCAGGATTTACATCTTTAGGGTTGTTGAAAAAAATACAAATTTCTCCTTGCATATTACAGATGGTCTTATCTTTTCTTTCTAAAGCTTCATCCATAAGGTTTTTGTTTTTTGATACTTTTTCTTGTTTTATTGCTTTTTCTAGTTTTGAATATATTACCAGAAGGAGAGGAGAAACTTTTGTTAGAGATACTTTAATTGATGTTCCACCAGGTATACTAAAAGCCCTTCCACTGAAGGAAATTGAAGAACTCATATTATTTACCATAATTGTTTTTATCCAATAGTTGTTATATTTATCTTTGTTCAATTTTACATCCTTGACATATTTCTCAGTATCTTTAACAAATGAAGAGATTGATTGAAACTTGTCTTTTGTGTCTTGAAACATTGTATTTATAAAGTGAAAAAGTTGGAGGATAAAATGGTTTTAAGCACAGATTCACCTGTAAAATAAACGAAATTTTCATCAAGAAAATTTTAGTTTAAGCAAAGATTTATTATATAAATATGGTGAATACAACATACTGCGATGTTTGTAATCACAAATATAAACATTATAGAAAACACCTCCGAACCAACAAACACACATTTAATCTATTTCATAAAATATCTCCTCTTGAGTTGGAAAGAAAACATTGTGATATCTGCTCAAAGGATGTTTTGAAGAGTAGTTATAATAGACATGTTCAATCACAAAAACACAAGAAAAATGAGTTTAAAGTAAAGGGAGACTATTATATTGAAAACACTGATGGGGCATTTAAAGGGCATATAAAAATAAGGATTTTTCAATTTGGAGAACCCGGTCCATCATCAATAGCTGAATCAATTGAAATAGTGAAACCTGATGTTGAAAAAGTTATTAAAAAGACATTAAAAGAAATGAAAACTTTAAAGTTTTATATGGGAGTGAAAATGAATATGAAAAGACAAGATGAAGAACAAACTCCTTATATGAGAACAGATCTTCATTTTATAACATCATTTCAAGATTTTTTGAATAGTGGGGTTTATGAAGAACGATCAAAACAAGAGGAGGATGTTAATAATACAGTGGTCGGAAGTGGATTCAATGTTAAAAATAATCATCTTTTTAGATATACACATTCTGAAATCAAACCCTCTTAAAGCTTCTTCTTTTATTGAATTACCAAAAGAAATAAAACTAAAGAAGGCAGTTGTTAATATTAAGAACAATGATAATAAATGTTTTCTCTGGTCTGTTCTTGCTCACTTTCATCCACCAAAATGTAATTCAGAAAGAGTAAAACAATATATGAAATATGAGAACACCTTGGATATTAAAGATTTTAAATTCCCAATGCCACTAACAGATATTCCTAAATTTGAGAAAAAGAATAATCTTTCTATTAATGTATATGGATTAACGGATGCAAACAAAGTTCAAATATTAAAAATTTCAAACAACTATAAAAATGAAGAAACACACATTGATCTTTCATATTTTAATGTTGGAAAGAATTCACATTACACATACATCAATAATTTATCAAGATTAATCTCTTCTCAGGTATTCAGAACAGCAAACAAAATATATCCTTGTAAGCGATGTATTAATTCATTTCATACAAAAGAACGATTAGAACAACATTCAAAATATTGTAGTAATCATAAATCAGCTGTAATTACAATGCCTAAACCTGGTGAAAAGATTTCTTTTGAAGATTATAATAAATCCATCATGCACCCATTTGTGATATACGCTGATTTTGAATGTATCCTTAAAAAGATAAATACTGCTTCTCCTAATCCAAAAGAATCATATACAAATAAATATCAAAAACATATTCCTTGTGGTTTCTGTTATTATATCAAATCATCTGTTGGAGAAAAGTATGACAAACTTGAACATTATAGTGGAAAAAAAGCTTCACAAGAGTTTGTAAAACGATTAGAAAAGGATTGTTTCAGACTCACTAAATTAATGAAAGAAACAAATGAACCGATGAAATTAACTAAAGAACAAAAATTAGAATTTAGAAAGAACAATATCTGTCATATTTGTGAGGGGGAAATTAAGGAGTCTAAAGTTAGGAATCATTGTCATCTTACTGGTAGATATAGAGGTCCCGCTCATTCCTGTTGTAATCTTAATTTTAAATTACCTTCTTTTATTCCAGTCTTTCTTCACAACAGCGCCAACTATGATACACATCTATTTATAAATGAACTTTCAAAAACACCAGGGAATATTTCTGCCATAACAAACACAAGTCAAAAGTATATTTCATTTACAAAAATGATATTCACAAAACCTTTAACTCGTATTAGGTTTCAAGATTCTTACAAGTTTATGGGAACACCACTAGCCTACCTCGCATCAAATCTAAGCTCCACGGACACTTTTCCAAATCTTAATTCATTCTTTCCAAAAGAGGAAATTCTCACCAAAGAGGAAATTCAGATTAAAGAGAGAATTCAAAGTAAAGAGGAAACTCTAATTAATGAGGAAATTAATGAAGAAATTCTAACTGAAGATGAAATTCTAATTATAAAGAAAATTCGAACAATGAATGAAATTCTAACTAAAGAGGAAATTCTGATTAAAGATGAAATTCTGATTAAAGAAGGAATTCTCACGAGAGAGGAAATTCAAACAAGGAATGAAATTCAAAGTAAAGAGAAAATTCTTACAAGTAAGGGAATTTATCCTTATGATTATATGGATTCATTTATGAGATTTAAAGAAACAACTTCCTTCAAAAGAAAGTTTCTATAATAACCTTTATGAAGAAGAGATAAGTGATAAGGAATATAAACACGCACAATAAATATGGAAAATATTTAAGATAAAGAACCTTGGAGAATATCATGATTTATATCTAAAAACAGATGTTTTATTGTTAGCTGATGTGTTTGAAGCTTTTAGATCACTCTGTCATAATAAAAATTGTTATGGATTAGATCCTGCCCACTATTTCACAGCTCCTGGTTTAGCTTGGAGTGCAATGTTGAAAATGACAAAACAAGATATAGATTTAATCAGTGATGTTGATATGCTTTTGATGATTGAGAAGTCCAAGAGAGGTGGAATATCACAAGTATGTTCAAAAAGATATGCTAAAGCAAATAATAAATATCTTCCAAATTATGATAGTGAAAAAGATAGTAATTATTTGATGTATTTTGATGCTAATAATTTGTATGGATGGGCAATGTCTCAATCTCTGCCTTATGGTAAATTAGAGTGGGTGGAAGAAAAGGATTATGAAAAGGCTTTGATGAATATTGTTATTTCTTCTCAAGAGGAATTGAATGACAAAGAAGAAGGTTATTATTTTGAAGTTGATTTGAGGTACCCGAGTGATCTTCATAATAAGCATAAAGACCTTCCTTTTGCATGTGAGAAAGAAACCCCAAAGAAAGAATGGTTCAGTGATTATCATAAAAGTTTTAATATTAAAGGTAAATCAACAGAAAAGTTATTAACAACATTCTATGATAAAGAGCGATATGTTTTGCATCAGAGAAGCTTAAAACAGTTTTTGAGAGAAGGATTGAGAGTCGCTAAAATTCATAGAGTTTTAAAATTTAAACAAAGTCCTTGGGTGAAAAAGTAGATTCAATTCAATACAGATATGAGAGCAAATACAAAAGTAAAATTTGAAGGGGACTTTTATAAATTAATGAATAATGCTGTATTTGGAAAGACTATGGAAAATGTTAGAAACAGGCAAAACATTAGATTCGCAACATCTTGGAAAGAAGTTCGAGATTGATAAATAAACCAAGTTTTGAGAGAGAAGAGGTTTTTTCAGAGAACTTTTCTGCAATTCATATGAAAAAGGAAAGTATTGTAATGGATAAACCAATTTATATTGGAACAGCAGTTCTTGATTTATCAAAGATATTGATGTATGATTATTTGTATAATGACTTAAAGAAAGAGTATGGTGAAAATGTTTCATTGTTGTATATGGACACTGATAGTTTTATCCTAGATATAAAAACTGATGATGTTTATAAAGATATGAAGAAAAATATTGGAGTATATGATACAAGTAATTTCAGTAAGAAGAGTGAGTTATTTTCCAAAAAGAATGAAAAGGTTATTGGTAAGTTTAAGGATGAGTTGGGTGGAAAAGTAATGAGTGAGTTTATTGGATTGAGAGGAGAGGCATATGCTTATAAGTATGGTGATCAGATTGATAAGAGGTTAAAGGGAATAAAGAAATATGTAATAAAGAAATCAATAACTTTTAGAAATTATTATAATTGTTTGATGAATAAGAAAGAAGAATATAGGAAAATGAATACAATAAGAAGTTATAATCATAACATATATAGTGAAGAAGTAAATAAAAAGGCATTAGGAGCCTTTGATGATAAGAGATTTATTTTAGATAATGGAATAGATTGTGTTCCATATGGATATTGTATGATAGAGTGAATAGAATAGATTGTGTTTTAACGATGGGAAGATGGGTTAGGGTTTTTTAAGGGCTACCGCCGCGTTTTTTTGCAATATATAAATGGTCAAACCAAGTATTAATCAAACTAAAGAGTGGAGAAAATCTCAGTCTTGGTATATAAATGGAAAACATAATGAATGTGAAAAATATCAAATAAGTCTTATTGAAAAAATAACTAAAACAAAGGTAAATAAAACAAATAAGCGAATCAATTTAAAAAGTAGTAAGTTAGAGGATGTAAAGAAAAAAATGAATATCCTTGAATGGACTGAAAACTTTGATGGTTATCAATTGAACAATGAAAAAACAATTTACTATAATCTCAAAATGATATGTGGCCCAGGAGGTGGTCAAACAAGATCATTAAGAGAAGTTTATCATTTCGTAATGGCACAAAAGGGGTATCTTAAAAAATATAAAGATTCAAATCTTTTGTTTTTCAATATTTTAGATGGGGATTATTGTGCAAAGAAAATTAAACTATTGAAGGAATTTGAGAATTAACAAATCCTTATAGGTTCAATGAGTGAGCTAAACAATATGCATCGGTGATTTGATAAAGAGTGTCCTGAGGCTTAGACGTTTTAGATATTTCTTTCGAATCACCTTTAACAAATCTTTATCTTATTGCATGGATTATTTGAAAAAAAAGTGTCCCCAGGTTAAAAGGGGAGACAAATAAATATACCTTGGGATAAAAAGGGGTTTATTTTTCGGGAAAAAAAAAATGAATCGCTGAAAATCCCCCATTCATTTACATGGGGAAAAGTGAGCCAGAACCAGTATATTCACCCTACTTATGTGGATAGTTAGAATCTCTTCCCTATGTCTAATGGGTTAATTTCATGAGTGCGCTGCGGGTTTCTTTTATAGTCAGGTTTTTTACATCTTTAAATCTACTGGCGACAGCAGAACCCTCGCTTCACTCCTCCTCCCGCTTCATCCGCCCAGCTTTCACTTCACACCATGGCACTATAACGCACGTGTTTCTGACTACGGACGTGGGCGGAGCCCCCCCCACCCCCCCTAGCCTCAGAGCCGACTCCGCCCCATCATAGAAGAATGTCTCCCCTCTCGACACTGGGGAAGACAACAAAAGAGCCTCTCTCGGGGGAGGAGCAACGAGACGTCGACGTGCCCCCCCTCCTCCAAGCGCGGATGGCCACCACGACACCCGAAAACGCCCCATCCAATCCGAACGTGAGTTACAGGAGAGCGGATCCCTCCACCCCGCATGGGGGAGGGATAAGAAGGATCGTGAGCTGTATCCGTGGGTGTTGTTCCTTGGTTCATTGGAGGTCGTTCCTTGCTTCTCGTCTGCTGGGCTCTCCTGTTTGTCGGTCATCGTTCGTGGCTGGCTGGGTCGTTCATAGGATCCTGGCTGTGGTCGTTGGATCCTGGTTCGTGGGTTCGAGTCTCACCGTGGTGGGTTGTGTTGGAGCGCTCGAGCTGGGGGCTCCCCGTTCCCGTCCTCCGAGCTCCACAAGTGCGAGTCGGTAAAACCGCACGAAGCGGCCAGGTACCCGATCAGACTCTGACCCCCAGCTCGCCTATCCTCCGTGGCTGGAGGGTCCAATAAAGGCCAGTCAGCAACATTTCTTTGTGGGTTTGTGTGTCTGTGTGTGGCACCAGTCTGTAAGTAGAACTGTTAAGTGATTGCCATTGTACATTTGCCTGCATTTATATTCGTGATTAAGTCTGCTCTGTGTTTCCCTCCCTATTACCTTGTAAATAAATAATTGTTAAATGTCCCAGTTCATTGTCTGTGTTTTCTTTCATTGACCCAGTATGGTTCGGGCTTGAGAGTTAGGGAGGCCGATTGTGCCGTAAATTGTTATTTGGGCCGGCGCGGCTTTGGTAATTCCCGCTCGGTTACGCCCTATCCGAGTCGGTAACAGAGACTCAGTTCGGAGAAACCCGGCCGAGGGTGTGGCTTCCCCGGTAACTAGATCGCACGGCTAATTAGGCAAATTGGAATCAGACAAAAAGACCCTAACCGCATGGTCGAAATATTGGCGTCCACGGTCCATTAAGCGACCCGTCGACTTCGGAGTTATCTGGAGTGACGACCTTCAATTCCGGGTGTTCGGAGGGGAGACGGCCCAACTGTGCTCCATCTCGCGGTCGTTCCTCGGCCCCGAACCCGGCACCACAACATTACGCAGTCTTCTTCACCATGTCAAGGAGAAGACACAGCACAAGAAACTCCATCGCAACCTCATAACATGCACCAACGATCTCTCTTGTCTCTCTTGCCAATTCTCCTCAAAAACGTACAAACTTCACGACCCAGCCGGACAGTCAATGGCTAGCATCTTGTTTCAGTACGTGAACAAATTCATGCTTGCACAAACAAAGAGAATTGTGCTGCAATTTTGTCGTGCCGAGAGAACAAAAACGAGACCCTCTGTCTCAACCGCATTCCTCACACCAACTATTTGCTTTTCAATCAAGCCCCCTCTCCGATGTCACACCGACCAATCATAAGCTTCAGGGGCGTGACTTGCTGGAACGAGGCCAGGAAGGTGGGGTTTCTTGCCTGCTCGGAAATGTTCGGCTCTGTTGCTGTTGTTGTTGTTGTTATAGGAACATAATTCCTTTTTTGCTGGCTTGTAAATGCAAAAACATCGGGGAAGGTCACAGGGGGCAATCACATTCTGTGAGAAATTGGCCTTAAACCTTACCTAATTAACACAGCACCACTCCTCCCCATGTGGTGACATGAAACAATCCTAAGCTCACAGTTTTCATGACTAAATTACATCGAGATATCTCCTCCTCATCCACGGACCATGCTACACTATATAACCCTACCTTAACGATGAAGTTCCTCCATCTACTCCGCAAACATCACAATGTGTTTTTTTTGCATACGTACAGTATTGTACTGTATGTACATCCACCTTCTTTGTGTGTGGCTCGTGAAAGATACGTTTTAGAACTGAGTTATGCTCGTGGCTCTTGGAAGAAAAAAATCGCCGAGAAAGCCGCGAATTCGCAGGTAATTTCGCACGAATGTCGGAGCATGCCGCAATTTATTAACTGCGAATGCGCGGTACCCGCGAATGTTGGAACCACGAATGTCGGGGTCCAGGTGTACGAATATATAAAGTCTATATGTACTCGCATTCTACTTGTACTATACCCCAACCTGTGCATAAAGTTTCTGTGGAATCCATCCATCACATTTTGAGATATTGTGCAAAATATCGTTTTTGGCCCTCTCTCTCAATGGTGAAGAATCGCTTGAAAAATTCTAAGATCTACATCTGGGTTTGGATCTTCACCAAAATTGAATCAATTGGTCCTTGTCACACACATGTTGGCTTAATGGTTAGGGTGGTCAACTGTCAACATACACTACTCAGTGGTGCAACATTCAAATAACTACAAATGTTGAAAAATGGTGGCAGTGGTGTGGAGTAACTTCCTGTCACTCATACCGTGTTGATTGAGATGTTTCTGGAGGTACTGCGGTTCCAACATTTCACGGAAAGCAATGCAAACACCAGCACTTTCAGCCTCGATCAGGAACTGTGACACCGCGCTCCTTCCAAAATCATCATTCACCGTAAGGGTACCCACAAATATCCAGGCAAAATGTCTCACAAACTGCGCCATTGCCCGAGCCTGAAAGTAATCACTTGCCATGGTGCGGAGGAAGAATGGATAAAGGTTCTTCTTGCTCAGACATTTACAAGAAGCAGTCGAACTCACCTTGTTGGTGTACATGAGTAATAAAATACCCAAAGGATCAATGAATTATGGGAGGGGGTAGGGTGGAGGGAGGTTCACAAAGAAACACATACGCATAAGTTCAAAAAAATGTATGTTTGTATGTACACAGTACATCACTAATATCATCATCAACATCATATTCAACATCCTATCTAACAAACTGATGTTGCTGAACTCCATTGTAAGGACTATAGTGCATGATTTGCCACTACATTCCCAGCAGTAGTTTATGGAATTTGCTCAGGGTATTGGGATTTGTTTGGGGGACAATTTGGAATTTGGTTCAGGGTCAATTTATTATTTCACGTGCACGGTGTGGCTGCTGGTTGCATCATTGCTGAGAGTGCAGTGGTGCTACTGATGTAATGCCTCTGTTTTGCTGACTTCAGAAGGACGACAGGCTAAATCAACGCACCTGATGTTATTTAACGGTATGACAGGGGCTCAAACACAAGACCCCAAGATCTTACGGCAGCCACCTTAACCAGTAACCAAAGACCAGGCTTATGGGATCAGTGATAACTTGCCAATGCTTCACAACATCCTGTGGAATCTTTAACACCACTGAGTAGTGCAGGAAGATTTGCTGACAGATTAATATCTCATCTGATGGTGTACTCACTAATGCAACTCCCTGCTTGTGAAGCACATACTCGACAGATTAATGTTGAGTCGCAAAGCAAACCCAGGCTTGATAGCTCATAGGCAAGTTCACGACCTTGGCACCACCCTGCTGTGTGTGTCTGTCTGCATACAGTGGCCTGTAAAATATTCACCCCCCCTCCAAAGTTTTCACATATTGAGGCCACCTGAGCTGATTTCATGATGCTTTCAAATCAAACCTAATATATATATATATATATATATATATATATATATATATATATATATATATATATATATATATATATATATATATATATATATATGTAGTCTTCACAAACTACTCCAGAGTGATAAAGCGAAAAACATGCAGACAAAATGTGAATACATAAAGTTTCATCGAAATTGTATGTGTCGTTTCAGAGAAGTTGCAAGTACTTGTGGAAGGACGGATTGACAGACGGAAGACGTGCCATCCCATAAGCTCCCCAGAACTACGTTCCAGGTGAGCTAAAAATGAAGCCTCCCCCCACTTATCTAAGGAGTTTTAAGGTGCAACTCACTTAATCAACCAACAAGGCGAACATGAAGACCAAGAAGTTTTTCAAAGAAGTCAGACATAAAGTGGTGGAGAAGCCCCGTTCATAAGAGGGTTATAAGAAGTTTCAAAGTCACTCATTAGCACATTGAGTACGGTGAAATCCATCATTAAGAAGTGGAAGACATATCGTACCCCCCGAACTCTTTCCAGGTCAGGTTGCCCATCAAAGCTCAGCAGTTAGTCAAGCAGGAAACTGGTTCGGGATGTCACTGTAAATCCAACATTGACTTTGAAAGACATGCAAGGCTCAATATCTGAGAAGGGGGTCGGTCTTCATCAATCAACAATATCCCATTCCCTACACTAAGCTGGCCTCCGTGGACATGTGGCAAGAAAGAAGCCATGACTGAAAAAATACGGATCTAAAAACTCGCATGGAGTTTGCGAAAAAGCATCTTAATGATACTGCAGGCAGGTGGAGAAAAGTTTTGTGGTCAGATGAGACAAAAATTGAATTTTTTGGTCTAAATTCAAAGCATTACGTCTGGCGCAAGCCTAACACTGCACATCACCCAGCCAACACTATCCCTACCGTCAAGCATGGTGGTGGCAGCATCATGTTATGGGGCTGCTTTCATCAGCAGGAATTGGCAAGCTTATCAGGAAAGAAGGGACAATGGACGGTGCAAAGTACAGGAGAATCCTTGATGTAAATCTGCTTGCCTCACACATGAAACTGAAACTGGTACGAGATTCACATTTCATCAGGACAATGATCTGAAGCACAAAGATAAAGCCACACTGGAGTGGCTGAATAGGAAGAAAATAAATGTTCTTGAGTGGCCCAATCAAAGTTCTGACTTGAACGCAATTGAACATTTATGGCGAGATTTAAAGATTGCAGTCCATCGGCGATCCTCATCAAACTCCGCAGAACCAGACCAATTTTCACAAGACGAATGGGAAAACATTTCACCATCTCACTGTGCAAATCTGGTGGAGACCGATGCAAAAAGACTCAGAACAGTCTTTTTTTTATTTTTTGTATACATTGTCGAGGCTCGTATGAGAGCGAACACAGAACACACAACAAGGGGGGCAGGAGAGGGAAGGACAAAAAGTGGGGAGCAGGGATATTTGGAGATCTGTGGAAGGGAGAGGGATGGGGTGGGGAAAAAGGGGTATACAAGATGGACACCACAGAGACTTTCAGGAAGGAAGGCAGGGAATTTGAAGGAGGTGGGTTTGGGGTGGATTAACGGGGTAGAAAAGATCGAGGATTTGGATGGGGGACAACAAGAGGTGGTGGTGAACAGCTGTTTTGAAGGCCTGGAAGGAAGAAGAATGGGATTGAACAGAGTGAGGGAGTTTATGCCAAAGGCGGGAAAAAAGAGGAATGAAAGAGTGAAGGTGAGCAGTGATTCTTGATTTTTGTAGTTTTACCAGAAGGGGGTTGCTGGCGGACCATAAGCGCCCTGCTGAAATATGCGTGGGGGACATATCACAGACAGTGCAGCGGGGGGGGGGGGGAGACAGGTGTGGAGATGGCAGAAGACAAAGTCCACCGACCTGCCTGCGGTGAGAAAGTGAGAGGCTCAAAGACAGCTTCACCGTGGGAGATACCAATGATCCTAAATGCGTTCGTTTCCACAGTGTGAAGCTGAGAAAGCTGAGAGGCAGGAGCGCCAGCCCAGAGAGGAGAGCAGTACTCCATCAGGCTGCAGAAGAAAGCTTTGTATGTGGTCAGGAGCTCAGGTGGGCTGAGGAAGGACTTGACACGATGGAGGATTCCCAGTCTGTGACTGGCTTTGGAGGCCAGGTTGAAAATGTGGCTTTCACAGGAAAGATCATGGCAGATCGTGAGACCCAGAAGCTTAAATGAAAGGACTTGTTCCAGAGGATTGTTGAGAAAGTCGATGGGGGTTTGCTTTCCATAAGGCAAGGGGAAGTTGTTTCAGGACAACTACCTCATCACAAGGTTCAGTGAACCAGGGGCAGGAAGATGTAGGTCGGTAGGACAACTGAAGATGAGAGGGGATAAATCTGTGCATGAGAAAGAGCAAGTTTCTTTGAAAAAAATTCCCAGGATGAGTTGATGTTAGAGAAAGTAGCGACAGCATGACCAGTTTAGGAGTTTGATGGCTGCTTGGAGACCCTGCCAGTCAGCTTGAGTGAAATGCCAAACTCGACGGCACAGAGGTGGTTCTCTCATAACAGCCAGAGATGTCTACGTTGACAAGCATGTGGTCAGAAAACCGATTGGTGCGGAGGAAGAACAGTCGATATTTTCACGGAAATTTGTCAAAATCAGATCTAGAAGAGATGGAGTACCATTGGTTGAGATGCGTGTCGGGATGTTGACCGATTGAGTCAGTCCCAATGAGTCCCAGAAGTGTTTGCTGAAGTGCCATGACGAGTGAGAGAGGTACCCACACCTCGTCAACTGGTAATGATGACAAATGAAGTCACCACATACGAGGAAGAGAGAGTTTGGATGAGAGGATCGAAGTTGGTGCATGTTTTTGGATAGTGAGGTGGAAATAGTCATCCCTGTTTGGTGGACGGTGCAACACACATATTTACATGAGTTGGGAGTGGTGGGTAATCCGTAGCCAGAGGTATTCCTGGGGAGGTGGGGGAGTGAGGGCAGTGCATGGAGAATGACGAATATAGTCTTTGATGAAGAGAGCAACTCTGCCGCCAGGACGAGGATCAGGTCTGTCATACTGGAGGAGCGAGTAACCAGCAAGAGATATTTGGGAGTGAGAGACGTCTTGAAGGAGGAAAGTTTCTGCAAGGCAGATTATGTCTGGTTTGTCAGTTTCAACCTGAAAGGAAATATCTGTCAGGTTTGAGCGAAGGCCCTGGATGTTTGAGGTCCACACTGTTAATGAAGAGGGAGGGGAGGAGGCTTTTGGTGGAGGAGAGGGAAGGGGAGGGGGAGGGTAAGACAAGGGAATGGGGGGTAAGGAGAGTTGTTGAAAGAGTGTGGGGAGATTGCAGAAGAGCTCGGGGAGGGGCCAAGATGAGGAGGAGAAAAGGCTCTGTGTTGCTGGTTTGAGGTACAGTGGGGAGTAATAGGAGAGGGTGCAGAAGGCAGTTGAGGATTTGAGGAGGTGGAATGATGAGATGGAGGAGAGAGGGCTGGGGAAAGAGGAAGCTTTGTGGATGAGAGGGGGGAGTTTGAGAAGGGCGAGTGAGGGGTGATTGTAGGGAGAAGGGTGAGTGGGGAGAGTTGAGGGAGAATGGTGAAGGGGGGAGGGGGGAGAGTTTTTGAGAAAGGTGAGAGGGAGGCTTGGAGGGGAAAGCGTGTGATGGTTGCTTTGAGAGGGAGGGGTGAGAGGGGTGAATTGGCACTGAAGTTGGAAAAATGATGACTGATTAAAAACGAACATTCATTGCAAACTGTTTTTTTATTTTATTTTTAGTTCAGAGATGGGACTGAAGACATTTCTTGAGGGATGAAATAAAGGTGAATTAAGAGAATGGAGAGAAGAAACGTTGTAACAGTTTGATTTTTTTTTAGGCAAGGGATGAAGGAAAGGTCGAATTGAGAGCAGTCTGTTTAAATCGAAAAATGTCTTGAATTATGATGCAGTAATGAGAACCACACGTGTGAAAGAGGACGATGAAGCATTATAAGAGACCGTTTTTATTATTATTATTATTATTATTATTATTATTGTTGGTATTATTGTTATTAGTATTATTATTAGTCATAGTATTATTATTATTATTATTATTCGTAGTATTATTATTATTATTATTTGATAAAGATTCGGGAAAGAAATGTTGAAGAAAACAATTGTGAGGTGAATGGTAGACTGAGACGGAGACGGAGACGGAGACGGAGACGGAGACGGAAACGGAGACGGAGACATGGGTTTTTGGGAGGCGTATAGTTAGAAAGGATACAAGGAATTATTATTATTATTTGATGATTTTTGAAGATTAGGTAAAATTAGGGAATGGAAGGTGAAAGGAAGAAATTGTGAAGGTAATGGCAAAAGTGGGTCAGCTCCAATCGAAGGAAGATGGTGTGCCGGCAGGAGGGGGAGAAGAAGAATAAGAATAATAAGATCGGTACTCATGGGAATGGAGGGAGAAAGGGGTTTTTGTTTTTTTGTTGTATTTTTAAGAAATATAAAGAACAGAAACAGATGGTGTAGTCAAGGTCGATGGGTGTGGTCTGGGGGAGTTCGGTCGGACGCGATTACAGGACGGTTTTGAGTGTCTCGGGTGCATTGGCTTTTTCCCATATTCTGTATCCTATTAAGCCGATATTACGCTGGAGTCTTTACTCAATTGGCCATCTTAATCTTCCGATGCGCCGGGAGGAGGTGATCAAGAATGATCAACACTGCTAGTGATGATGACAAGGGTTCATCATGGAGGGTTAATCAAACTAGAAAGAGGGGCAGACCATGGCGGGGGAGTTCCGAGGGGTCAGAATCCCCCAAATTGGTTAAGGGCCCCTCTACCCTGAAGAGTACCATCACAAACTTATGGTCAGAGTTTCGGTTTTTGATGGCGTTACACCCATAAATACCCTGACAACCCTATAAAAATGGCTACACTGATTAACAAAGAATTTGGGGATGTCTTTCATGCCAAAAAGCTCAGATCTGGAGACCTCTTCATTAAGTGTAAACCAGTCGACCAATGGGAGAAGGTTATGAAAGCCCAGTATTGTGACGGGGTCTGTGATTTGTGTCATATTCCTGGGAGTCTGAGGGAGAGTCTCGGAGTCATTGACGGGATTGATCCCTCCATTGAAATTGATGACATCACGAGTCACTTTGCGGAGAGAGGAGTTGATGCCTGCCGTCTCACCACGGTCAGGGATGGGGTCAAAGTCAATACCACCTCGGTGGTTCTGTCTTTTGACACCCCAGCCCTTCCCCCTCAAGTCTTCTTGGGCTATCAAGCCTTCACTGTACGGGAATACATTCCACCCCCCTTGAAGATGCTACAAATGCCAAAAGTTTGATCATACTGCTCCAGCCTGAAGAGGCAAACAATGCTGCAGCAGATGCAATGGAGAGCACGAATACGGAAGCTGCACTCGTGAACAAATGTTTCATGCCAATTGTGGTGGTGACCACAGCACAGCCTTCAGAGGATGTCCTGAATTCCAGAGAGCTGCCCAGGTCCAACAGGGGGAGACGCAGGAGAAATTGTCGTATGCTGAGGCTGTCCGGATGGTCCCCAAAATTGGGAAAACTACGACTCCAGTAAAAGCGGTTGAGAGCACGTGTCCAAAACTGAGTGCCCGGTTAAAGTAGTCACCAAATCGGTGGGAGTACAGACTGAGATGAAAGACGCAGAATGCCAAACCGAAAGAGCAACCACCGATGTGGTCATTAATTCTACTAAAGAGGGATTTATTGGCTTCATCACTGAAGTAGTAAATTGTACGGCTCAAGCAGGGAGCAGATCCGAAAAAATAAATCTCATTTCCACTGTAGCCTTCAAACACCTGGGCTGGGAGGAGTTTACGTTCAAGACGATCAACAAAATATTCAACCAATCGACCCACAAACGCAGAGGGGTGGGTTCCAGGCAGTCCCAGGATTCCCCTCCTGATTCATGTAAATCTTCCAACACGAAGTGGAGCACTCATGTGTCGGAGCTCACTAAATTCATCAGCGATCTTACATCCACACTGGATGTAATCCATTCGTTATTTAAGAAACCTGGTTTAAAAGCCCCAATCGATTTCAGATTACCGGTTACATCCTTCGATGCATTATCCGAGTGAGCGTACCGGATACATTTTGTTAACCGAGCCGGATGTACCCTCGATTCTCTAAATTTGTCTGGAAATTCAAAACGGAAATGTGGTGGACAGTGGAAAGTTATTATTGTTATTTTTTTTTTCTTACTTTCGATTCTTTACGTCCATTTTATCAATATCTTTTCCATTTTTGGCTGTGACCTTGAGTTTGGGTGCGTGGGGTTTACAGAGCCTCGTGGCTCTGACTACGCCAAAAAACAACAAATAGAAGAAGAAGAGGGTGTAGTAATGAGGGATAGATGGTGGGAAAAGTGTGGAAAATGGGAATTGATGGTAATAGAGAGAGAATACAAATAAAAACGATTGTACACCAAGACGGGGAAAACGGGTCAGCTGAAAGGAAACCCAATTCTGACAAGGTCGACGAAAAGTCACAAAATAGCACAATCTTTGAAACAAAACCGAACTAGGAACACAGTAAATATGTAGGTAACAAAATAAACACTTAAAACGTGACAAATAACAACCTGAAACTTAACTTTGAGAAATTTAGCAGAGACCCCTGAGAGAACTATCCGTAACCTCAAAACCTGGAACCGGAAGTGAGTGAAAAAGGGTCATGGGTGCAAAGCGTGCTTCCACCAAGTTCTGACCAAAGCAGCT
>NC_140961.1:144436306-144518806 GCF_056783735.1 Eptatretus burgeri
CCCATCAAACGCCTCCGGCCCACTCCCCCCAGGCAGACCCGACGTAGATAAACATCCCGAGGCCGGCAGCCCGCTGTCTGGAAGCCGTGGCGCCAGCCCTGATCGACCTTGGCCGGGGGCGCTGAACAGCGCCGCTGGCTGCATGCATCTAATGCGCCAAAACAACTCATGCACCACAATCAGTTGAGACGTCAACGCCCGTCCCAACGGCCTTGAGCGAACACAGAGAGTTGCGCTCGCAATCAGAGGTTGGGGTAACGCCGACCAGGGCACCAGTCTTGGTTCCGAGTCGATCTCCGAGACCCACACGGCAGCTAGACGGGAGCAACTCCATTTAACCCACACTGCAATCATAGGCTCGTTATAAATCACTACGAACATTATTCGAAGTATTGCAAACTCATTTTTCCGTACAGCGCGCTTTTTTGATAAAATCCCAGCACATGACAAAGCAATTACCTGCGGCCCGGGACAATGGACGGCCAACCCAACCTTTTTATTCGCCACCACCGCTCCTGAAGCCCCCACATCACATTGATCATAATACAACTCCCATTGACTGATCTCCGCCACATCCACTTTTACACGAGAACTGCTGGCATTTATTTCAACAACGTTAAACTGCATCACTAGAGCAAGGAAAAACACATATGCCATGAACAACAACCCACAACCCACATCACGAGTCCGTTTCTTGGTTGCTGACTTGATGTTGCGACTCGCGACTCCCTCTAACGCCACGGGCTCACCGCCACCTGTTGAAGCTGCCTGAACAACACCGATGCGCATTGCCTCACGAACCCTGCCGAAGCACGGGAACTCATCGCGAACGAAGCGTGGGAACTCATCGCGAGAGCTGATATGGCTCTCGCCGCTCCTGGAGCGCACATCATCGCCGCAGGCAGCAACCAACGGTGGCTCCCGCTGCATCGACGCGGCCCCCGCCGCCAGAGCCTCGCCCTCGGTACTCGACGAAGGTCTCGAAGAGAGCACTGGCACATCTGGAGGCACGAACCGGAACCCGTTCCGACCCAAAAGGGTCCGGCTCGCCGGGTCCGGCTCCTGCTCCGGCTCGCCGGCATCGTCACGCCCCGGCTGCAGGCTGATCTGCAGGTGCAGGGCGCGCACCGCAGCACGGTCGCACCGGGAGCGAAGGGGCGACTCCAGTATTACTACGACGCCTCAGACGGCGCGCACACCCTATATCCCTTGCAGATACGATAACCACCACGACCACTCCTCCAATCATCACGCCCATCATGCATCATCATCATGCCCCTCCCCGTGGGCCCGCAGACTACACCACAATAATGTTTTTCAAAAACTTAAATCTTCAACTTCAATTGCTGCTAAAAATGTAACAACACTAATATTACAAGTGAATTTGCAAAATAAATGTTTGAATTCTGCTTGCTGTAAATCATAACAACATGGCAATTTATGTACTTATCCTCAGTCAGACCAAGTCTGTCTGTCCCACAGCGACGTGTGGTGAAGTGTTTTGAATTACACAGCTGCAGTTACTTTGAATTACGTGGTGATGAGGTGTTTTTAAATCCTGGTGTTGTGGTATTTTTAAATCCTGGTGATGAGGTATTTTTAAATCCTGGTGATGAGGTGATTTTAAATCCTGGTGATGAGGCATTTTTAAATCCTGGTGTTGAGGTGTTTTTAAATCTTGGTGATGAGGTGTTTTAAATCCTGGTGATGAGGTGTTTTTAATTCTTGGTGTTGTGGTGTTTTTAACTATTGGTGTTGAGGTGTTTTTAAATCTTGGTGTTGTGGTGTTTTTAAATCTTGGTGTTGAGGTGTTTTTAAATCTTGGTGTTGTGGTGTTTTTAAATCTTGGTGGTGAGGTGTTTTTAAATCCTGGTGTTGTGGTGTTTTTAATTCTTGGTGTTGTGGTGTTTTTAAATCCTGGTGATGAGGTGTTTTTAAATCCTGGTGATGAGGTATTTTTAAATCATGGTGATGAGGTGTTTTTAAATCCTGGTGATGAGGTATTTTTAAATCCTGGTGTTGTGGTGTTTTTAAATCCTGGTGTTGTGGTGTTTTTAAATCTTGGTGTTGAGGTGTTTTTAAATCCTGGTGATGAGGTGTTTTTAAATCCTGGTGGTGAGGTGTTTTTAAATCTTGGTGGGGAGGTATTTTTAAATCTTGGTGGTAAGGTATTTTTAAATCCTGGTGATGAGGTGTTTTTAAATCTTGGTGGTGAGGTGATTTAAAATCTTGGTGTTGAGGTATTTTTAAATATTGGTGGTGAGGTGTTTTTAAATCCTGGTGATGAGGTGTTTTTAAATCTTGGTGGTGAGGTGATTTAAAATCTTGGTGTTGAGGTATTTTTAAATGTTGGTGTTGAGGTGTTTTTAAATCCTGGTGATGAGGTGTTTTTAAATCTTGGTGGTGAGGTGTTTTTAAATCTTGGTGTTGAGTTATTTTTAAATCCTGGTGTTGAAGTGTTTTTAAATCTTGGTGTTGAGGTATATTTAAATCCTGGTGTTGAGGTGTTTTTAAATCTTGGTGTTGAGGTGTTTTTAAATCATGGTGATGAGGTGTTTTTAAATCCTGGTGATGAGGTATATTTAAATCCTGGTGTTGTGGTGTTTTTAAATCCTGGTGTTGTGGTGTTTTTAAATCCTGGTGTTGTGGTGTTTTTAAATCTTGGTGTTGAGGTGTTTTTAAATCCTGGTGTTGAGGAGTTTTAAATCTTGGTGGTGAGGTATTTTTAAATCTTGGTGGTGAGGTATTTTTAAATCCTGGTGATGAGGGATTTTTAAATTCTGGTGATGAGGTGTTTTTAAATCTAGGTGGTGAGGTGTTTTAAAATCTTGGTGTTGAGGTATTTTTAAATATTGGTGGTGAGGTGTTTTTAAATCTTGGTATTGAGGTGTTTTTTGAAATCCTGGTGTTGAGGTATTTTTAAATCCTGGTGTTGTGCTGTTTTTAAATCTTGGTGTTGAGGTGTTTTTAAATCTTGGTGGTGAGGTGTTCTTAAATCTTGGTGATGAGGTGTTTTTAAATCTTGGTGATGAGGTATTTTAAATCCTGGTGATGAGGTATTTTTAAATCCTGGTGATGAGGTTTTTTAAAATCTTGGTGGTGAGGTGTTTTTAAATCTTGCTGTTGAGGTGTTTTAAATCTTGGTGGTGAGGTATTTTTAAATCTTGGTGGTGAGGTGTTTTTAAATCTTGGTGATAAGGTGTTTTTAAATCCTGGTGATGAGGTGTTTTTAAATATTGGTGATGAGGTGTTTTTTAATCCTGGTGGTGAGGTGTTTTTAAATCCTGGTGGTGAGGTGTTTTTAAATCTTGGTGTTGAGGTGTTTTTAAATCTTGGTGTTGAGGTATTTTTAAATCTTGTTGATGAGGTATTTTTAAATCTTGGTGTTGTGGTGTTTTTAAATCCTGGTGTTGAGGTATTTTTAAATCTTGGTGGTTAGGTGTTTTTAAATCCTGGTGATGAGGTATTTTTAAATCCTGGTGATGAGGTATTTTTAAATCCTGATGTTGAGGTGTTTTTAAATCTTGGTGGTGAGGTATTTTTAAATCTTGGTGTTGAGGTGTTTTTAAATCCTGGTGGTGAGGTGTTTTTAAATCCTGGTGGTGAGGTGTTTTTAAATCTTGGTGGTGAGGTATTTTTAAATCTTGGTGTTGTGGTGTTTTTAAATCATTGTGATGAGGTGTTTTTAAATCTTGGTGTTGAGGTGTTTTTAAATCTTGGTGATTCGGTGTTTTTAAATCCTGGTGTTGAGGTGTTTTTAAATCCTGGTGATGAGGTGTTTTTTAAATCCTGGTGGTGAGGTGTTTTTAAATCTTGGTGTTGAGGTGTTTTTAAATCCTGGTGATGAGGTGTTTTTAAATCCTGGTGGTGAGGTGTTTTTAAATCCTGATGTTGAGGTGTTTTTAAATCTTGGTGGTGAGGTGTTTTTAAATCTTGGTGTTGAGGTGTTTTTAAATCTTGGTGTTGAGGTGTTTTTAAATCTTGGTGTTGAGGTATTTTTAAATCTTGATGGTGAGGTGTTTTTAAATCTTGGTGTTGAGGTGTTTTTAAATCTTGGTGTTGAGGTGTTTTTAAATCTTGGTGGTGAGGTGTTTTTAAATCTTGGTGGTGAGGTATTTTTAAATCCTGGTGTTGAGGTATTTTTAAATCTTGGTGGTGAGGTGTTTTTCAATCTTGGTGTCGAGGTGTTTTTAAATCTTGGTGGTGAGGTATTTTTAAATCATGGTGTTGAGGTATTTTTAAATCTTGGTGGTGAGGTGTTTTAAATCTTGGTGTTGAGGTGTTTTTAAATCTTGGTGGTGAGGTATTTTTAAATCTTGGTGGTGAGGTGTTTTTAAATCTTGGTGTTGAGTTATTTTTAAATCTTGGTGGTGAGGTGTTTTTAAATCTTGGTGTTGAGGTGTTTTTAAATCTTGGTGGTGAGGTGTTTTTAAATCTTGGTGTTGAGGTGTTTTTAAATCTTGGTGTTGAGTAATTTTTAAATCCGGTTGATGAGGTCTTTTTAAATCCTGGTGGTGAGGTATTTTTAAATCTTGGTGGTGAGGTATTTTTAAAATCCTGGTGATGAGGTATTTTTAAATCCTGGTGATGAGGTATTTTTAAATCATGGTGATGAGGTGTTTTTAAATCCTGGTGATGAGGTATTTTTAAATCCTGGTGATGAGGTGTTTTTAAATCCTGGTGATGGGGTGTTTTTAAATCCTGGTGTTGTGGAGTTTTTAAATCTTGGTGTTGTGGTGTTTTTAAATCCTGGTGTTGTGGTGTTTTTAAATCTTGGTGTTGAGGTGTTTTTAAATCTTGGTGGTGAGGTGTTCTTAAATCTTGGTGATGAGGTGTTTTTAAATCTTGGTGGTGAGGTGTTTTTAAATCTTGGTGGTGAGGTGTTCTTAAATCTTGGTGAAGAGGTGTTTTTAAGTCTTGGTGGGGAGGTATTTTTAAATCTTGGTGGTGAGGTATTTTTAAATCCTGGTGACGAGGTGTTTTTAAATCTTGGTGGTGAGGTGATTTAAAATCTTGGTGTTGAGGTATTTTTAAATATTGGTGGTGAGGTGTTTTTAAATCCTGGTGGTGAGGTGTTTTTAAATGTTGGTGTTGAGGTGTTTTTAAATCCTGGTGTTGAGGTGTTTTTAAATCTTGGTGTTGAGGTGTTTTTAAATCATGGTGATGAGGTGTTTTTAAATCCTGGTGATGAGGTATATTTAAATCCTGGTGTTGTGGTGTTTTTAAATCCTGGTGTTGAGGTGTTTTTAAATCCTGGTGATGAGGTGTTTTTAAATCCTGGTGTTGTGGTGTTTTTAAATCCTGGTGTTGTGGTGTTTTTAAATCTTGGTGTTGAGGTGTTTTTAAATCCTGGTGATGAGGTGTTTTTAAATCCTGGTGATGAGGTGTTTTTAAATCTTGGTGGTGAGGTGTTTTAAAATCTTGGTGGTGAGGTGTTTTTAAATCTTGGTGGTGAGGTATTTTTAAATCTTGGTGGTGAGGTATTTTTAAATCCTGGTGATGAGGGATTTTTAAATTCTGGTGATGAGGTGTTTTTAAATCTTGGTGGTGAGGTGTTTTAAAATCTTGGTGTTGAGGTATTTTTAAATATTGGTGGTGAGGTGTTTTTAAATCTTGGTGATGAGGTGTTTTTTGAAATCCTGGTGTTGAGGTATTTTTAAATCCTGGTGTTGTGCTGTTTTTAAATCTTGGTGTTGAGGTGTTTTTAAATCTTGGTGGTGAGGTGTTCTTAAATCTTGGTGATGAGGTGTTTTTAAATCTTGGTGGTTAGGTGTTTTTAAATCCTGGTGATGTGGTATTTTTAAATCCTGGTGATGAGGTATTTTTAAATCCTGATGTTGAGGTATTTTTAAATCCTGGTGTTGAGGTATTTTTAAATCCTGGTGTTGAGGTATTTTTAAATCCTGATGGTGAGGTATTTTTAAATCTTGGTGTTGAGGTATTTTTAAATCTTGGTGTTGAGGTATTTTTAAATCCTGGTGTTGAGGTATTTTTAAATCTTGGTGGTTTGGTGTTTTTAAATCCTGATGTTGAGGTGTTTTTAAATATTGGTGGTGAGGTATTTTTAAATCTTGGTGTTGAGGTGTTTTTAAATCCTGGTGGTGAGGTGTTTTTAAATCCTGGTGGTGAGGTGTTTTTAAATCTTGGTGGTGAGGTATTTTTAAATCTTGGTGTTGTGGTGTTTTTAAATCATTGTGATGAGGTGTTTTTAAATCTTGGTGTTGAGGTGTTTTTAAATCTTGGTGATTAGGTGTTTTTAAATCTTGGTGTTGAGGTGTTTTTAAATCTTGGTGTTGAGGTGTTTTTAAATCCTGGTGATGAGGTGTTTTTTAAATCCTGGTGGTGAGGTGTTTTTAAATATTGGTGTTGAGGTGTTTTTAAATCCTGGTGATGAGGTGTTTTTAAATGTTGGTGATGAGGTGTTTTTAAATCTTGGTGGTGAGGTGTTTTCAAATCCTGGTGGTGAGGTATTTTTTAAATCTTGGTGTTGTGGTGTTTTTAAATCTTGGTGATGAGGTATTTTTAAATGTTGGTGGTGAGGTGTTTTTAAATCTTGGTGTTGAGGTGTTTTTAAATCTTGGTGTTGAGTAATTTTTAAATCCTGGTGATGAGGTGTTTTTAAATCCTGGTAATGAGGTATTTTTAAGTCTTGGTGGTGAGGTATTTTTAAATCCTAGTGATGAGGTATTTTTAAATCCTGGTGATGAGGTGTTTTTAAATCCTGGTGATGGGGTATTTTTAAATCTTGGTGGTGAGGTGTTTTTAAATCTTCGCGGTGTGTTTTAAATCACATATATATATATATATATATATATATATATATATATATATATATATATATATATATACATATATATACATATATATATATGTATATATATATATATACATATATATACATATATATATATATATATATATATATATACATATATATACATATATATATATATATATACATATATATATATATATATATATATATATATATATATATATATATATATATATATATATATATATATGTTAATCCTCTCTCAACGGCAACACTTAACTTCAGATCTCTCAATGAAGTATAAAATCATTCCTTTTCTCCAATTGCCCCATCTCAGATCATCATTTGTGATTCAGACCTGGTTACTCCACCTTGGACATGCTGCTTCTCGTCTCCCAACAATGGATTGAGGCCCTCGTTATCACACATGAGATCAGGGCCTTCTCTCTGGACACATCTCAAGCTTTTGATGCAGTCTGGCATCCTGTCTTGCTCTCCAACCTCTCTGTCTATGGAGTCCAAGGCCAACTCCACTTTCATAGCCAACGTCTGGCTCTCGACGGAACCGTTTCACCCCCTCTCCCTGTCAAGGCTGGATTTCCCCAAGGCAGCGTTCTCGGTCCCATCTTATTCCTAATCTTCATCAACGATCTCTCCGAATCTCTGGAAAATCATCTTTATATCTCAGCTGATAACTCCACTCTCTCTGCCATGACATCTCTCATCT
Source organism: Eptatretus burgeri (assembly GCF_056783735.1). Lineage (NCBI taxonomy): Eukaryota > Metazoa > Chordata > Myxini > Myxiniformes > Myxinidae > Eptatretus > Eptatretus burgeri. The sequence continues at coordinate 144,443,809 of NC_140961.1, forward strand.
TTCTGACAGACAGACAGCAGCCTCTTCCCTCTGCTCAGATTTTGACAAAACCCGTCTCCATCTTCTATCTCCCTCCGCCGTGCTGTTGCTGTTTCCCTTTTCTACTGCTTTTCCCTTTGTTCCATCGTCTCCTGATCTGTTCTGCGTCTTTGCTCTTCCATGAGCCTAGACCATGTATACAACAAAGGCGTTGGGATAAAAATGCATTGTGTTTGTATCAACGAGAATGAAAATCGAAATGCTATGTGCACTCACGTGTGACAGTCGGCAAGGACTGGTTTTGTTGAAAAAGACAAATGATGTTCAGCATTGAAGTGACGAATGGCGAATGCACCTCCGATGATGATATCACCTCTTGATGATAAGGTTTCCACTTCATGTTTTACCCTTTCCTGACATGGGAGACTTCCAACAGTGCACACGACGAGAAACATAATCACTAGCGACGCAAGGATGTCTTCAAACACACGGAGATTCCGGAGACGTTCAATCTGAGATCCACAGAATGAACAATCCTCTCTCCTTCTCTGCCCTTGCATGGTGACTCTCTCTTTGTATCATGAACCGAAACCTCGGCTTTATGTTACTACCTACTCCCTGGGAGTTCGTCGAACAACCTTCGTGATTATCCACATTCAGAGAACATCACATGCAACCACCTCGAGCAATTCCAGATGGGATTTGTAAATTCTCTTCCCTGTAATTTATAAAACGATCACAACTTTCGTTATTATTCATAATAAAAGTGGAAACCATTACCAAGTAACAACTGAACTGATTCTTTCCCAGGGGCCGGTAAAGGAAATTTTCTCTTCCATTTTCCGTTGTTGAGGTTTGATTGGGACTTTATGGACCCTGGACTTTATGGGAGATAGTTGGATGGGGGAGGGATGCTACAAATAAAAATAAATAAATAAAATAACAAACAATTTTGTTCCTTCGGTTTGCAAGAATTATTTTAAAGATAATTGAGTTTTTAGATCCTCTTGGAGGATCAAGTCTTACTCACGTTGTTCTTAATGTTCTTCTTGTGGACTTTTTTGTTTCACATCCTACATGCCCCAGTTATGCCCCGGTTAGAGTAGGTGTACCATATCCCTGTGTGTCGTAAGAGGCGACCAGGGTTGCGTCAGGAAGGGCATCCGGCGTAAAAACCTATGCCAAATCATTATGCGGACAACAAAACGAATTTCCATACCGGATCGGTCGAGGCCCGGGTTACCAACAACCGCCACCGGTTCCGGTGGTCAGCAGGGTACCAGTGGAAATTGTGCTACTGCTGGGCGTAGGAAGAGAAGGAGACGGGGAAGGCGATTCCGGAGGCAGTGGGAGAGGGGGAAGGGTAGAAATGTGCAGGTGAGAGTTGGAACTCTGAATGTTGGGACGATGACTGGCAAAGGGCGAGAGTTGGCTGATATGATGGAGAGAAGAAAGGTGGACATACTGTGTGTACAAGAGACCAAGTGGATGGGGAGTAAGGCTAGGAGCATTGGAGGTGGTTTCAAACTGTTCTACCATGGTGTGGATGGGAGGAGAAATGGTGTCGGAGTAATCCTGAAGGAAGATTATGTCAAGAGGGTATTGGAGGTGAGGAGAGTGTCTGACCCAGTGATGAGTGTGAAGTTGGAAATTGAAGGGGTGATGATGAATGTCATCAGTGCATATGCCCCACATATGGGGTGTGAGATGGAGTATAAAGAAGATTTCTGGAGTGAGTTAGATGAAGTGGTGGAGAGTGTATCTACAGATGAAAGAGTGGTGATTGGAGCAGATATCAATGGGCATGTTGGAGAAGGGAATAAAGAGGATGAGGAGGTGATGGGTAGGTACGTCTCAACAAGAGAAACGTGGAAAGGCAAATGGTGGTAGAGTTTGCAAAAAGAATGGAAATGGCAGTGGTAAATACGTATTTCAAGAAGAAGGAGGAACACAGAGTGACATACAAGAGTGGAGGAAAGTGCACACAGGTGGATTACATCTTAAGCAGGAGATGCAACCTGAAAGAGATTAGTGACTGTAAGGTGGTGGCAGGGGAGAGTGTAGCTCGACAGCATCGATTGGTGGTCTGTAGGATGACTTTAGAGGTGAGGCTGAGGAAGAGAGTGAGGGCTGAACCAAGGACCAGATGGTGGAAGCTGAAGGAGGAAGACTGTTGCGTGAAATTTATGGAGGAGGTGAGACAGGCATTGGATGGTGGTAAAGATGGGTGGGATGATTGGGCAACGACAGCAGAAGTTGTGAGGGAGAGAGCTAGGAAGGTACTTGGTGTAACATCTGGACAGAGAAAGGAAGATAAGGAGACTTGGTGGTGGAATGAGGAAGTACAGGAAAGTATAAGGAAGAAGGGGTTGGCGAAAAAGAAGTGGGATAGTCAGAGAGATGAAGAAAGTAGGCAGGAGTACAAGGAGTGGCGGCGAAAGGCAAAAAGAGAGGTGGCTAAGGCCAAGGAAAAGGCATATGACGAGCTGTATGAGAAGTTGGATACAAAAGAAGGGGAAAAGGATCTATACCGATTGGCAAGACAGAGGGACCGAGCTGGGAAGGATGTGCTGCAGGTTAGGGTGATAAAGGACGCAAATGGGAATGTGCTGACGAGCGAGGAGAGTGTGTTGAGAAGGTGGATGGAGTACTTTGAGGAGCTGATGAATGAAGAAAATGAGAGAGAGAAGGTTGGAAGAGGTGGAGATAATGAATCTGGAAGTGGGGTGGATCAGTAAGGATGAAGTGAGGACTGCTATGAAGAAGAGGAAAAGTGGAAAGGCAGTTGGCCCAGATGATATACCAGTGGAGGCATGGAAGTGTTTCGGAGAGACGGCAGTGGGGTTGTTAACCAGATTGTTCAATAAAGTCTTGGAAAGTGAGAGGATGCCGGAGGAGTGGAGATTAAGTGTACTGGTTCCGATTTTCAAGAATAAGGGTGATGTGCAGAGCTGTGGAAATTACAGAGGGATAAAGTTGTTAAGCCACACCATGAAGTTGTGGGAAAGAGTAGTGGAAGCTAGGTTGAGAGGAGAGGTGACGATCTGTGAGCAGCAATATGGGTTTATGCCAGCAGCAATATGGGTTTATGCCAGCAGCAATATGGGTTTATGCCAGCAGCAATATGGGTTTATGCCAGCAGCAATATGGGTTTATGCCAGGAAAGAGCACCACTGATGCGATGTTTGCTTTGAGAATGTTGATGGAGAAGTATAGGGAAGGCCAGAAGGAGTTACATTGTGTGTTTGTGGATTTAGAGAAAGCTTATGATAGGGTGCCAAGAGAGGAGTTGTGGCATTGTATGAGGAAGTCTGGAGTGGTGGAGAAGTATGTGAGGATCGTGCAGGATATGTACGAGGACAGTGTGACAGCGGTGAGGTGTGCGGTAGGAATGACGGACCGGTTTAAGGTAAAAGTGGGATTGCACCAAGGATCGACTCTGAGCCCTTTCCTGTTTGCAATGGTGATGGACAGGTTGACGGACGAGCTCAGACTGGAGTCTCCATGGACTATGATGTTCGCGGATGACATCATGATCTGAAGGGAGAGTAGGGAGCAGGCTGAGGCGAGCCTCGAGAGGTGGAGGTACGCACTGGAGAGAAGGGGAATGATAGTCAGTAGGAGTAAGACGGAGTACATGTGCTTAAATGAGAGGGAGGGTGGTGGTATGGTGCGGTTGCAAGGAGTTGAGGTGTGGAAGGTGGATGCGTTTAAATACTTGGGATCAACTGTCCAAAGTAACGGAGAGTGTTTGAGAGAAGTGAAAAAGAGAGTGCAGGCAGGATGGAGTGGGTGGAGAAGAGTTGCAGGAGTGATTTGTGACAGAAGGGTAGCTGCAAGAGTGAAGGGGAAAGTATATCAGACGGTAGTGAGACCAGCTATGTTGTATGGTTTGGAGGCGGTGGCACTAACAAAAAGACAGGAAGCGGAGCTGGAGGTGGCAGAGTTAATGATGCTGCGATTCTCGTTGGGAGTGACGAGGATGGATAGGATAAGAAATGAGTGTATTAGAGGGACAGCGCAGGTAGGACGGTTTGGAGACAAAGTGAGAGAGGCGAGATTGAGATGGTTTGGACATGTGCTCAGGAGGGAAGCGGAGTATATCGGGAGAAGGATGTTGAAGATGGAGCCGCCAGGTAGGAGGAGAAGAGGAAGGCCAAAGAAGAGGTTCATGGATACGGTGAGGGTGGACATGTGGGTGGTTGGAGGGTCAATGGAAGATGTGGAGGATAGAGCGAAATGGAGACGGTTGATCCGCTGTGGCGACCCCTAACGGGAGCGAGCCGAAAGAAGAAGAAGAAGATCCTAGAGTTTTCATCGAAACTTCCTGAAACTTGGCATATATATGTAAAAATACCCCGCGCAGACAGTAACCATCTCCGATTTTGAAAATTCCTCCGAGAAAAAAAAGTTATGACGTCAAAATATCTCCGCTAATGGAAATCGCCTTAAGAATGATCTCTACTCCGAAACTAGGCAAGCTTTTTGAATTCTGTTTACGGGAATCGAACAGCGCTTTAGCAGAGATGAATTACCGTACTTCTGATACATCACTATGACGTCATATAAATTTTTATGACGTCATTCCTATTTTTTGACATTTTTTGTTTCACAACCCAGAGTTTTCATCGGATCTTCGTGAAACTTGCCACGTATATGTCGAAAGCCCACGCGCAGGCAGTAACCATCTCAGATTTTGGAAATTCTTCCTCGAAAAAAAGTTGACGTCATAATATCGCCGCTAATGGAAATCGCCTATACCATTATCTCCGAAACTAGGTAAGCTGTTTGAATTTTGTTTGCGAGAATCAAGCCGGGCATTAGCACAGATATTTTATCGGAAACCTTATGCATCACAATGACGTCATATTCGTTTTTATGACGTCATCATTAAGAGGACGATGATCTTAGATCATTTGAGCTTGTTTGTTTTTCCTTTCTATCTTCCACCATACTCTGTCACTCAGACATTGGTGATCGAAGCTCCCCCGAAAATTATGGCGATTTCTGATTGGCTGGAAGTGACCAGCCAATCAGAAATCTGTACACAAATCGCATTTTCATGATTATTTTTTAAATTTAGAAACCGAGTCTTCCTGGACAGTATCGAAGTTTGTGTTTATCTGCAGTTTTCTCATTGATAGAACTGGAAACATGCTCATCAGACAATCATTGATCAAGGGTGATCCCCTCATCCATTTTACATGCATGAGGTGTGTGTGTGTGTGTGTGTGTGTGTGTGTGTGTGTGTGTGTGTGTGTGTGTGTGTGTGTGTGTGTGTGTGTGTGTGTGTGTGTATTAATTACGTACGTCTATTCATTCAGTACACACTATTGGAATGCACCTTTCGACCCTTTGGACTGCTGAGACCCCTTCGGCTTTTGAAGACCCTTTTTAAAACCCAGAAGACCCTGAGTACCCAAAATACCCAAAAGACCCAGATGACCTAAAAGACCCAAACCATCAAGAAAACCCCGAAGACCCAAAAGTCCCCGAGGACCAAAAAGACCCCAAAAAGCCCAGATTAACCAAAAGTCCCAGAGGACCCAAATGACCACAAAGACCCAAAAGATTCTACGGACCCAAAATATCCCAAAGACCAAAAAGTCCCAGAATACCCTGTGGACCTAAAAGACCCAGATGACCCAAAAGTACCCAAGGACCCAAAAGACCCAAAATACTCTGAGAACCCAAAATATCCCGAAGACCCCAAAGTTCCCAATGACCCAAAAGTCCCTGAGGATCCAGAAGACCCAAAAGTTCCTTAGGACCCAAAAGGCCCAAAAGACCCAGACGACCCAAAAGACTCGAAAGTCCCCAAGGACACATAAGACTCTGAAGACCCATAACACCCAGACCTCAAAGACTCAGAGGACCCAAAATACCCTGTAGACCCTTTAACACTCCACTATAAATGGATGAGGTGTGTGTGTGTGTGTGTGTGTGTGTGTGTGTGTGTGTGTGTGTGTATGTGTTTGTGTGTATGTGTGTGTATGTGTTTGTGTGTATGTGTGTGTGTGTGTGTGTGTGTGTGTGTGTGTGTGTGTGTGTGTGTGTGTGTGTGTGTGTGTGTGTGTGTGTGTGTCATGTTTTTTGTGGAGTTCCACTGGAACGTTCTGATGTGGAATGTAATACACCAAAATGATCATTATGACCTGCTGAGTTGATTAGGCTAATTAATTACAAAAAAAAAATCCGTTCGAATTCCCATGTTTTTAACACATGCCATGTTAAGGTATACGAGTACGTGCCCGTACGTGCCAAAAAAAAGAAGAATTGTGACGTCAATCGTGACGTCAAAGCACCGTGTCCTGTCATTGGTTTGGTAAATAAATGGCCATAACTTGGGAACCACTTGTCCGATTAATATCAAACCTTGAAAAGGCACATCCCCAGGTCCCCAGCAATATACCTGGCAAGTTTCAATTAGATCGGACAAGTGGTTGTGGAGAAACAGCGGTCGCAGACACACATACACACACACACACACACACACACACACACACACACACACACACACACACACACACACACACACACACACACACACACACACACACACACACACACACATAGATTGCTGGAATTGGAGATAGATAAAGCAGTTCAATACGTCTTTTACCACACACAGCATGGCATTCTAATTACAAAATAAATAACAAAAACAATGATAGCATTGTAACAAAGCATATATTAATTAATACTAATAATATTTACAACAACAATAATAATAGTAGTAGTATCATATGGCAATAATAATAAAGAACATATAATCCCCACATTGGTCCCAAGCTCCTCTGGGCTCAGTGAAAGACAAGCTAATGCTCAAGCTACAGTGCAGCAGACGGGTATGCAACAAGGCTGTGAAGACTTATGAAAATTTGGTCCATCGGACCAACGGGCCCGCTCATTGCTAAAAAAGAGTTATCAAGTTGGATTTGTTCATCATTGCAATAAATTGAAAAATCCATTAACCTTCTTCAGTTTAATTTTAGATCCAAGAAGCATGGACTCAGTTTTGCCTAAATGTAAAGACAGGTTGTTGTTGATAAACTGCTCTGTGCAAGATTCCAATTCCATGCTCAAGGACCTTTAACATGAGGATCTTCATCAGAACCCATAAGAGCACCATTATCAATCTGAAGGAGTAATAAATTTTGATCACTTATCAGCATGTCTGATACTGAACACCAAAAATGGCCCAAACAGACTTCCTTGCGGCACCCCATAAGATATCCCTCGGGATTCAGATTCAGCATTATTGACGATAACTATTGTTACGATATGATTAAAACACTCCACAGATCTGATACCCATGGCCTGTAACCTTTTGCACAGTATATCATGATCCACTGTATCAGATGCTTCCTGGAGATCTAGCAGAATCATTCGTGTGTAGTTAACAAGGTAATTTGACGCAGGTGGAGGCCATTCGGCCCATAATGCCAGCGCGCGATACCAACAAGCCGATGACTTCATTTCATGGGGTGGGGAAGGGTGGGGATGAGGAAAGTGTGGCAGGCTTGTAAAATGATACCTGTTAAAAAAATTTGACTTTTTTTGTGTTTTCTTTTTTTGGAAGGGGAGGGAGGGAAGGGGTTGGGTGGTATGTTTTTTTTTATAAGAAATATTTTTTTGGGGGGGCAGGGTGTCAAAGGTTGTTTTAGGGTGAGGACGAAACATCACCAACGACACACTATCCCTTGCTGAGACCCTCTGTGGGGCCGATTTAAAGGATTAATAGGAGAGGAATGGTGGGACATTGACGCATTACAGAAGGAAGGGGCCATGTTTTATTAGTTTTATCCACTTCAACGCTGCACAAGACCTTGTGGTAAAGCTAATTTCTATTTATTTTAAATGTTTATTCCAATTGTGATATGTATATTTTGACTGCTGCCCACCAATCTCTACATTTTCTCCAAGTCTAGGAACCTAACCCCCTTTTCCCATAGGTCGAGGGTTTTAACTATCACGGACACCCGTCATCCTTGTCAGACACTCGTGGCCACAAGAGCTGTGCTCCACATGGAACATGGCTGCAATGGGTGCTCTGCACATGACATGGCCACAAGGGGCGCTCCGAACGTGACATGGCTGCAAGGGGCACTCCACATGCGACATGCACTCGCAATAGCTGCTCCATGTGTGACATACACCCACAATGGCCACTCCACATGCGTCTGCAAGGGCCACCCCGCATGTACCATGTGTCATGGACACTGGGCTGCTGCACACGCACTGTGTGATGCGGCCACAAGGACCGCTCCATGTGCCTCAAAGACCGCTCCGCATACCAGGGCCTCAAGGACCGCTCCACATACCACGGCCTCAAGGACCGCTCCGCATGTGCCGTCAGGGCTGCTCAGTGTGCACCATGGCCCTCGACGTACACTGTGGTTGCTCAGTCTGCTGCAATGACCATTCTGAACGCGTCTTGCGCCGAAAGGGCTGCTCCACACGTGCTCACGCCACAAGGCCCACTTCACACCTGTGCCACAATGCCCACTGTGCTCGCGCCTGCACCGCAAGGGCAGCTCTGCACGTGCCTGTGCCTCAAGGGGGGGGAGTGTTTCGACACCTCTTCTCTTTGTGCAAATCAATGGGTGGTCCATTCCTGAACCTTCACGGAATAAATGGGGAAAATGATTTCAAAACGGAGGTGTTGCAGCAACGAAGACAAGAAGTTCGGGACTGTTCGCTTACCAGTGCAGCAAATAATTGTTCCTATTGCTCTCATGGGAAAGAGGTAGAATGGACATGAGGTCCCTTCATGTATGGTCTCATCTCGGCGCGGTCCCTCTTTTTGTAGTCTTGACTGGCTATTCTTTCTTTGGTGCAACCAAATTCACCAAGAGCCCCTCCAATGGTTACTTTTTATCGAGTAGTGTATGGAGGACATCCTTCTGGATCGCAACAGCTGTTTCCCCATGAGTTTACAACACACCTTTTACCTGTTGCTCGTCCCATCGACCCTTTGTCACGGAACTTTAATGTAGGATTTTCTGAGAATTTCGTCTACGACAAATATTTGAACAACGTCATAATTATATTATCTGAATACAGCTTAAATGTTGAACAAGGAAGCTCCAGTTCGACAACAATTACAAGCATTTTAAATTAAAAAAAAACCTATTCTGACAGCATTCTTTGCTCAAAATCAAACAACCCCAGGTTTTTAATTTTTATCTTGGCTATATAGAAGAAGGTACATTTCATGGTTTTAGAATGCAGACGTTGACACAACAAGCATATATATATATATATATATATATATATATATATATATATATATATATATATATATATATATATATATATGTATTGTTACGGTTCTCGGAACTGTATGCAAACAAACATACAGTTGTCCCGAATTTAGTTATTCCATCAAGTATATGTGCAGATACATCCCTACCTTGTGTGTAGTGGGAAGACACTGGGGTGGATTGCGATGTTTTTAGATGGATTAATAAATCATTATATCCCCTCCATTATGATCCACAGTACCATAGCGCTTGCAGCCCTCAGTTCGCTGGCCACAGGACCTTCTCCTGTCTGCAGCCCCGTTCATACCTTGGACTCCGCGCTCTCCACCCGGGCTCCTTCGCAGAGACGGTCTCCACATGTGCGGCAGTGGGCCGAACTGCACGACCTCTGTCGGGTGCCGCACCCTGGATCATCCCTTCCCTCGGAGCATGCAGGTACCAAAATAACTGCGACCTCAGCTCCCTCCCTCCCTGGCTGCAAAAGTCCTTTGCCATTCAACTGGGTTTATTTTGTCCGAATGTGTGTCTGAGTATGTGGTGCCTGTCCATTAAGTAAAAACTGTTTAAGTTTTTGATCACTGCAATTAACCTCCGCCATCGAAGATGGACGGAGGTTACTGTTTTCACCCCTGTCTGTTTGTTTGTTTGTGAACAGTATTACGGCAAAACTCCTGGACGGATTTCGACGAAACTTGGTGGGGGGATTAGGTATGGTCCAAGGATCATGCCATCAGATTTTGGACTTGGACCAAAGTCCAATATGGCCGCTATGGCGTCCATTTTGAAAAAATATTTGAATTTTTGTTTTTGCATTTCTTCATGTTTTAAGTGATTTCCAACCAAAAAAAAAAAAATTTGTGAGAGAAAAAAACCCCAAAATTTTGCAACTTTTTTTCAAAAAAATTTCGATTTTATTTGAAATTATTTGAATTTTTTTTGGCATTTCTACATGTTTTAAGTGATTTCCAACCCCCCTCCCCCCAAAAAAAATTTGTTAGAGAATATTTTTAGAAATTTTGCAACTTTTTTTTCAAAAAAATTTTGATTTTATTTTTTTGGCATTTCTACAGCGCATCGATCTAGTTTAGTTTATTCAATCGTGGTTCAGTAGAGTCTGATCTGTTTTGACCGACAATGAATAGGATATCAGGTTCACTTAAGTGACTCAGCAGTAATGGCGGCGGAGGTTTTGCACTCTACCGAGTGCTCCCCCTCTTGTTCTTGCCTGTATTATTCTCGTGACAAGTCTGCTCTGTGTCCTCTTTTGTAAGTTGCTGTAAAATTGTCGCACTACATCTCTCTTCTGTCCACTGCAGAACACACCAATAAACCTGTTCCTGTTCCACATGATTTTCCTCGCCTTAGTGTAAATAAATGATTGTAGAAATGTTCCCAATTCGTTTTTGTCTTTTCCTCCATTGGTCCAGCATGGTTCGGATCTAAGTTTAGCCGGGTCTTTATCCCAGATAATCTGTTCATTCTCGCCGGTACGTCCTTGGCAGTTTCGCTCAGCTGCATCCGATCCGGAGTTGGTAGTTGGTGGAGTGATCCGGTTCAGGCAAGGCGTACCGAGGGCGCGGTTCCCCGTGTCAAAAAGTCGAAACCGCATGGTTAATTAGGTAAACTGAATACACCTGGCAGGAAGACCCTACGCAACGCGGTCGAGGTATTGGCGTCCACGGTCGGTTAAGCGACCCGCTACGTCACGGAATTATCCATGAGCGACGGCCTACAATTCCAGGAGGCTGGTGGGAGACGACGTAACTTCACCCACCTAGTGATCGTTCTCGCCACCGGACCCCGGCCCGCAACAACGTATATATATATATATATATATATATATATATATATATATATATATATATATATATATATATATATATATATATATATATATATATATATATATATATATATATATATATATATATATATATATATATATATATATATATATATTGTCGCGGATTCGTGCCCGCCGGCGTGCGAACGGCCACGTAACTCGAATCGCGGCACGTCGCCCACCGGACGGATAATCCCGTCGTGACCCTCTCGGACTAACGCCAGGAACTAGTCACGGGTGGGCCTTTCGGCCTCACCACGATTGTGCCAATCGGCCCCCCGCGTGGGATAGGGTTGCTCGCCAAATTTGACCTACCTAAGTACCCACACGGAGGGTAGACCGGGCGATCGCACCTCGCCGCAGGTCGACTTCGGACACGGGCCACTTTAAGTGACCCGTTCCGTACTATCGGGATAACCGAGCGGTGTTATCGTCAACCTCGACGGATCGATTAATTATCGGGCGTTTTTAGCCCACGACCAACCCTTTACGTGAAGTAAGATGGAGATTCAATTAGAGAAAAGACGAAGCGAAACGGGAGAAACAGTTCAACATAAAGCACATTTATTCCGCGGCAAACGGAAAGCACACACATACAATTATACACCAAAAGCAAATGTAAAAGTAGAAGAAGCACGACAATTCTGCACAAAAAGCAAATGTAAAAGAGAAACACAATGCAGATCTACTACCGACTACCGAGCACACGGCAACACTTATACAGTTTTACTTCACAGACGGCGCCGGCAACACATATACTCAAAGCAAAAGAAAAAGGGACCACCCTCAACGATGAGGGGGGCAGACGGGCCTGGGGCCGAGACCGCGTCGACCCTACCCGTCTGGTGATGAGCCGCAAAATGGCGGTGGCACCCCGACTCCGCGGGCCTCGCTGGCACTGCCTGGAAATGGGGTGGGAACGGGGCCCCCTTCTCACACTATCTCAGCGCAGGGGGAAACAGGAGGGGGTTGTTGATGTTCGGGGGAATGAGGATATCTCGCTGGCTTGGGTCCCGCGACGAGCGTCTCCACCGCGAACTCGGTCGCGTTACCGGCCTCCCCTCTCCGCAGCTCCCCGACTCTGACACGAGCGCCCTCTCGACTGCCTTCGCCGCCGCCACCTCTCCAACTCTCCCACTCTCCACTCTTCTCAACTCCGTCGAACTGCTTTCTCTGACTCTTCTCTTCTAAACTCTCCTTGACTGACTGCCTTTTCGGCGAGCGAACGCGGCCCTTTATAGCCCCCGGGGCTTCGCTCCTTCACCTTCGACCCTTCACCTCTGGCTGGCTCCCCATTGGACAGAAGAAAAGTGGGCGTGAATGATTTTTGATCCGCGAATCTGCATATAGCGATTATACTTAGACGCACCTGGAGGCGGGGCCAAATCGCCCCACGCTCGCCGATAGGACGGAACAGAAGTGGGCGTGAATCGTTCTTGACCCGATTTCTTTGGAAAGGCTGGTGTTTTTGCACCCGCCGCTCGGCGCGCGCCCTGCACGAGTCCAGGATCGGTGTCCACAAGCGGCGCGGGAATGGCGGTGATGCGATGGTTGCGAGACCGAGATGTGACGGCAAGGGTCGTGGCTGTGGTTGTGAAGCGGCGTTGCGGTTGGTGGTTGTTGTGTGATGGCTGTTGAGACGTGGTTGGTGGTGGTTGTGGTGGTAGTAATGGCGGCTGGTCCAAAATAAAGATAGTAAAAGAAAAACGGCAATCTAAAAGGGTCGCAGCCCGAATGAATGACATTTATTCCCTCTAAACAACGGGTTTGGGCCTAACTACACATATACTTACAGAGATATCTCACCTACGGGACCTGAATGGTGGTTTGCGAATTTCGTCAACCACAACACCACCCCCTCCCCTTTTTACAGACTCGTCCCGAGTCGTCAAATTTTCGTGTGCCATCATGTGTAGTTCTCCCCTAGTACATTTTACCTACGGATCCCTGAGTGCGACATTCATGGTATTCGTGCCCCCAAAATAAATAACCTGAGGGCTGAGTAACTACCTAAACAAACCCACTCACACGGACGACTTAAATAAAATTGCCGGCGCTAAGACAGACATGCCGGGGGCGCACTCATATTTACAGTACATCTTAACCTTAACTTACAAATTTTACACTAAACCATGGCCCAGGATCAATGAACTCTGCAAAAAGAAAGCAGTTAGCAGGGAGCCAGGCTGCTCGCATGCAGTCTCTGGCTCAAACAATGCAGGTGACGGGGAACGTGGCCGGCTGCTCACTCGCAGTCCAAGGCCTTCCCTTTTTAACTGAACGCAGTGAACCACAACGGTGCATGGGCTGCACAAACGCAGTCTCCGTGCCAGCTCAAGTGGCACACGCAATGAACAAAACGGATGGATGGATGGATGGATGGATGGATGCACGCAAACACGGTGCACGGGCCGCCACTGCAGGCCCGTGTTGTAGCTGCCAACAGGGCAGTTCTCGCAGCTTGCAAACTGTTGTTTTCTGATCCTGGCACACATGGCAATGAACAGGGGGGGGGGGCAAAGCAAAAATTGAACGGGGCGGGTGAACAAGGGCAGTGGGCATGGCATGGCAAAGGTGATCAGGCAAACACAGCCTGCAGAACCAGGCCGCTGCAGGCAAACACAGCCGACAGATGAACTGGCCGGCACAGGCCTTGCAGCACAGCAGCTGTCGATGAAGTGGGCCGGCCTTTGCCTTGCAGCAACGCAGCCAGCAGATGAAGCTGGCCAGCCTTTGCCGTTCAGTGGAGGTTGGTGCAGGGAGTGCGGTGGTGCTGGCCACTCGGAAGGCGGGCTCGGACCTACTCTACGGTCTCCCTCCCAACCTATCGCCTTTGCCTGTCACTGTCTATACCCACTCCCTTAATTTGTCAAACCCCAATTTAGCCCCAACTTATTTTTTACTTCCCCACTATAAATCGTCCCCTAACCCCCTTTACTGTCCTTGTTCGGCTAACCTATCATGTCACCTAGCCTACTCCCAACCCCTACGTTCCCTTCCAGGAGGGGAATAAGGGAGAGCTAGCGTCCTGTGTCGAGGCCCAACGAAGCCTCAGAATGGCCTCCCCAGACTTCAGCGATCTAAACCAAAGTGGGTCCAGTGGCCCACAACGAGAGCGAGGGGATGGATGGTGCGGAGGGGTACACTTCCTATCTACCCTAACCATTTAACTGTTAAACTACCCCGGGGCTTTCAACAAGCGCCTCGCGCTTAAGCTATTGGTTCTAACAACCCAGATTCCCGTCACCTGTGTTGGTGTCCTCACAATTTCGGGCCTCGCCCCCCAATTTTCTCTCCGTGCCCTCACACGGTCTCATGGCTGGGACGCGTGGCTCCCCTTGGCAGGCACGACCTTCTGCCGAATCTCCTGCTATGGCACCCCCGGGCACTACACTGCCTCCGAGCCTACCAGCTCCCTAAACACCGGGGAGTGCCCCCCATGGCACCTCCCCTGAAACGCACACGTGGCAGGCTGGCTTCCCAGGCCCCTTTCCGAGGGTCACCCGTGCCCACAACACTGCCCACGCGGCTAATGGCGCCCCGGGCCCCCGCACCAAGCAGGCGCACCCGTGCCCACTACGCTATCCCGGCCCCCCATGGGCCCTTGGCCTACCACGGCCGACTAGCCTGGTGCCCGGGGTACCCACTCAGCGATACTCACCTTTCGCAGCCACGCTCCCAGCCCGTCAACAGGGCTCCTGCACCCCTCCAAATGGGTTTCGAGCCTACATTCACACCAACAACAAAACGACCTCCATTTTTCAATTTAACTAACCCCCTAACTCACTCTACACTGACCCGGGGGTCCCTTGGGCGGGAGTCACTCCTCCCCCCAATCACTCATCGCACCATGCATTCCCCATTCGCTCCACTCACACAGACCCGCTGGCCTCACTCACTCACCAAGCACATGCTTCCACTTCACTCACCAACTCTTCAACACACTCACCGCTGAACTCTGCCATCCTTCTAACTATCTCCCCTAACTAACTCGTGCTCCCACGTCGTCCCTTAAACTAGTAGCACGTTGCTTTTAACACTACGTAGCTAAACTACGTCCCCTCTACACATTCACAAGTCTGTCACTGTCTTCTAAATCATAAAAATCATTTTATTTCCCAACCTAAATCTGGCTACAATCCCTCTAACTCATCCATTCCACGGACTCCATGAGGACTTACCCCTGCCCCATGGAGTCGGTCTAGCTAAGCTAACCCTTCCCCCTAACTAGTTTCCATCCTGTGCCCTGGTAAGGGGGTCTTCCACCCCTTGCCCGGGAATCCTGTGCACCCGAAAGTGAGGCTTGTTTTTTTTTTTTTTTACATGCGCATCACCAGCGTGGCTACTCACAGCTCGCGCACTTTGCACCTGCCCGTGACGTCATGCAGCTGCACGTGTACCTCGTCCCTCCTTGGACGGTACTATCCGGCAGGGATACCCCTCCTGCCGGATTCCAACCCCACGTGCAGCCATGACGTCACCGTGCGCATAAAAAAAACACAAGCCCCACGTCTCGAGGGGTTCCCACGCGAACACATGTGCTTTGCCCATTGGGGCTTAACACACACGATCGCGTGGAGAACCCGTCCGGTCCAAATCCATAATCCTGCTTAAACTTTGTCCGTCCGCGGGATCGGCAAATCCACCGCGTGCGTTTCCGGACTGGGACTTCACTCTCGCAAGCGAGCACGTGGGGGCCTCGTGCGTTGCACAACACGGACCTTGCGCTCGCTGCTGGGTGAATCCGGCACGGTCCCCGAAACAACTACAGCCGCTACTCGGCTTTCTTTCCTCTGTCGCAGTCACCGTCTCCATTCCACACACGCACTCCCGCGTGTTACGACGCTAACACACCTCACCATTAAACTCACACCGGGAGACGCGGCTGCATGTTCACACATGCCGACCGACATCTCCCTTACACACAACAACCTTGCACACGCTGTCTCTCTCACACTCGGCCGCTCACTCACGCATGCCATTTCCCTTGCACACGTGGCTCCACTCACTCGCGGCCTTTCACTCACTCGTGCCATTTCCCTCACACAAACCATACTACTCACACACGCGGGGGCACTCATCCGCGGTGCCTCACTCGTACACCGTGCCTCACTCACACACGCGGGGGCACTCATCCGTGGTGCCTCATCCACACATGGCGTGCTGGGAAGCACGCCCTTCTGCACACTTACCACCACACCACTCACACACGGGGTCTTTGTCACCCACCCGGTCGCTCTCACACACGCCCTTGCACCCGCGCTATGCGTGCGTTGCAGCACGCATTTCGCCACACTCGTGAACACACACCTCGACATCACACACACCGGGACAACCACACTGGGGATTCGTGTCCCCACAAGGGTCTCCGGGGCCTCTATACCCCCCAAGCTCTCCGTGCACCTGTCCACAGCACCCGTCCCCTCAACCTCGCAAAGCACGACCGAACCCACCTGGTCGTGACTCGCCTCAAGGGGGCATACTCCCTCCCCTCGTTCCTGGAGGAGGCTATCCCGCTGCTCGCACCGGGTCCCTGCATGGTCCGCCAGCTCACCCCCATTATCCTCCACCACCTTCGTGTGTGTGTGTGTTCGTCTTTAGTTTCTTCCACCCCGTTTTCATCGTGTAGTCTTCCCTCATCGTTCCCATCTCCAGTGTCTCTGTACATTTATTAGTTTCTGTTGTCCCCTCATGTCTATTAGCCTCTGCTTCTTTCTGGCGTCTTTCCCTTATCTTTATGTAGGTCAACCTTGCTTTCTCCTTAAGTCGCTCCCGTCCTTCCCTCTGTTTCACTCCTTGCTCTTTCACGATCTCCGCGTACCTCATCCTTGCTTTCCGTCTTAATTGTTCTTTTCTCTCCCTCGCAATTCCTTTCACCTCGTCTCTTATCTCCCTCGTGCACGTCTCCGTCACGCTTCTCGCCTAATACGTCCCCCGAATTATTTTCTCCTTACCTGCCTCCACCGCGGGCCCGACAGCCGTTGCACTCCCTCCCAGCTCGTTCGCTCCCACACGTGGCGTCGCCATTTTGAGCTCCGCCGCCATTGCCTTCATGCCCGCTTACAGGCTTCGGCCGATTTGCTGCATATCACCCCGCAGTTCTTTCATTTCTTCCTTCATTCCTTGCGCATTCGTTTCCATTTGCTTGTTCATGCCTTTTATTTCGTTTTTCATTTCGTTCGTATTTGTATCCATTTTTGCCAGCATGGCGAAAAGCTGGGCCATGTCAGGTGCGCTTGGGTGAGCCGATTCGGCAAGGATCGGGGGGTTTTGGCGGAGAGGGGGAGGGGAGGTGTCATACACCGCGGCCGCCGCCGCACCTATTTCGGGCTCTGGGTTCAGTTGGGCGAGTTCGTGTTCCTGCACAACCAACATTTCCTGCACGGGGATTTCATCCTGGACCATGGATCCTACATTACTACACATACACATTTCTAATAACCCCGGCTCCCGCTCGCCTTGAGACGCCATCTTATTTCTCGTAAAGGGTTAATTTAAATCGCTCCTAATTTGGGGGGAATCGGGGGTCGCTCCTCTCACCCCTGGACTGATTCCCGTAAATTTAGCTGGAGACAGGAGAGCCCGTTTTCCCGCTCTCCGACACCAGTGCCGCGAGGAGGGGGAATGGGTTTGTCCCACTCCTGACAACAGTGTGGCGGATTCGCGCCCGCCGGCGTGCGAACGGCCACGTAACTCGAATCGCGGCACGTCGCCCACCGGACGGACAATCCCGTCGTGACCCTCTCGGACTAACGCCGGGAACTAGTCACGGGTGGGCCTTTCGGCCTCACCACGATCGTGCCAATCGGCCCCCCGCGTGGGATAGGGTTGCTCGCCAATTTCGACCTACCTAAGTACCCACACGGAGGGTAGACCGGGTGATCGCACCTCGCCGCAGGTCGACTTCGGACACGGGCCACTTTAAGCGACCCGTTCCGTACTATCGGGATAACCGAGCGGTGTTATCGTCAACCTCGACGGTTCGATTAATTATCGGGCGTTTTTAGCCCACGACCAACCCTTTACGTGAAGTAAGATGGAGATTCAATTAGAGAAAAGACGAAGCGAAACGGGAGAAACAGTTCAACATAAAGCACATTTATTCTGCGGCAAACGGAAAGCACACATATACAATTATACACCAAAAGCAAATGTAAAAGTAGAAGAAGCACGACAATTCTGCACAAAAAGCAAATGTAAAAGAGAAACACAATGCAGATCTACTACTGACTACCGAGCACATGGCAACACTTATACAGTTTTACTTCACAGACAGCGCCGACAACACATATACTCAAAGCAAAAGAAAAAGGGACCACCCTCAACGATGAGGGGGGCAGACGGGCCTGGGGCTGAGACCGCGTCGAGCCTACCCGTCTGGTGATGAGCCGCAAAATGGCGGTGGCGCCCCAACTCCGCGGGCCTCGCTGGCACTGCCTGGAAATGGGGTGGTAACGGGGCCCCCTTCTCACACTATCTCAGCGCAGGGGGAAACAGGAGGGGGTTGTTGATGCTCGGGGGAATGAGGATATCTCGCTGGCTTGGGTCCCGCGACGAGCGTCTCCACCGCGACCTCGGTCGCGTTACCGGCCTCCCCTCTCCGCAGCTCCCCGACTCTGACACGAGCGCCCTCTCGACTGCCTTCGCCGCCGCCACCTCTCCAACTCTCCCACTCTCCACTCTTCTCAACTCCGTCCAACTGCTTTCTCTGACTCTTCTCTTCTCAACTCTCCTTGACTGACTGCCTTTTCGGCGAGCGAACGCGGCCCTTTATAGCCCCCGGGGCTTCGCTCCTTCACCTTCGACCCTTCACCTCTGGCTGGCTCCCCATTGGACAGAGGAAAAGTGGGCGTGAATGATTTTTGATCCGCGAATCTGCATATAGCGATTATACTCCGACGCACCTGGAGGCGGGGCCAAATCGCCCCACGCTCGCCGATAGGACGGAACAGAAGTGGGCGTGAATCATTCTTGATCCGATTTCTTCGGAAAGGCTGGTGTTTTTGCACCCGCCGCTCGGCGCGCGCCCTGCACGAGTCCAGGATCGGTGTCCACAAGCGGCGCGGGAATGGCGGTGATGCGATGGTTGCGAGAGCGAGATGTGACGGCAAGGGTCGTGGCTGTGGTTGTGAAGCGGCGTTGCGGTTGGTGGTTGTTGTGTGATGGCTGTTGAGACGTGGTTGGTGGTGGTTGTGGTGGTAGTAATGGCGGCTGGTCCAAAATAAAGATAGTAAAAGAAAAACGGCTATCTAAAAGGGTCGCAGCCCGAATGAATGACATTTATTCCCTCTAAACAACGGGTTTGGGCCTAACTACACATATACTTACAGAGATATCTCACCTACGGGACCTGAATGGTGGTTTGCGAATTTCGTCAACCACAACAATATATATATATATATATATATATATATATATATATATATATATATATATATATATATATATAAATATATATATATATATATATATATATATATATAAATATATATATATATATATATAAATATATATATATATATATATATATATATATATATATATATAAACACAATGGAAGACGAGAGGTGTCTTCTGTAAATCCCGGCATGCTTCACGCCGATTATGTTCGATTGTTATTGGCCCGTTCCCCGAGCAGTGGGAGATTGCGTTTTGCAATCACTTCTGAGTGTGTGTCTGTCTGTCTCTGTCTGGGTCATAACTGTTTGTTTTTTGTTTTGTTTTTGAATCATTTAAGCTTGTGTCATCAAATTTTCAACAAAACTTTATTATGAGAATGTGGAGAATTCAAATTAAAAATATGGTTAAAAGGTGAAAGGTCAACATCACATAAAATTGTCAATTTTCATCCAATTGACCTGAAATCTTAAGAATTTGTATACTGGGTTGCTCAATTGGTTCACCAATCAAAAGCAAGAAGCCGATTTTTTTTTTTTTTAGGTCAAAAGGTTAAAGGTAAAGTTTACATAAAATCGTCAATTTTCATCTGATTGACCTGAAATTTAAGGAATTTGTCTATTGGGTCACCGAATTGGTTCAGCAATCAAAAGCTTGAAGTCGATTGTTTTTTGTTAGGTCAAAAGGTCAAGGTTATATAAAACCATCAATTTTCATCTGATTTACTTGAAATTTGAGCAGAGTTTCCAAATTGGATCACTGAGGCCTCTTGCTTTTGAGGTCAAAAGGTCAAGGTCAAGGTCACTTAAAATTGTCAATGTTTTTGTATTTTACCTCCACCAACAAAGGTTGGTGGAGGTGATGTTTTCACCCATGTCTGTCTGTGAGCGCAATATCTCAAAAAGTTGCGGATGCAATCGGACAAAATTTGGTAGACAGGTTGTGTGTGTGACGAGAACGAGTTAATTAGATTTTGCTGAAGATCTGGATCCGGACACGAGAATTTTTTTCCGGGATACGATAATTTTTTTCAGTGATTCTTCACCATAGAGAGATTAGGCCGACAATGATATACAGCACGATATCTCAAAAAGTTGTAGAAGGATTCGGACGAAACTTGGTGGACACGTTGGGTGTGTGGCAAGGATGAATTTATTCAATTTTGGTGAAGATCCGGATCTGGAACTGGAAACGAGAATTATTTAATTTTTAAAGTGATTCTTCAACATTGAGAGAGAGGGACAAAAACGATATAGTACTGTCTAATAGCATAATATTAAAAAAATGTATTGGGCCCGATATGTTCTCGTGGATCAGGCATTACGTGGTGGAGGTATGCGCTCCACTCAGTACCTTCTAGGCTTTTTTGATTTTTTTTTGACATTTTCTAAGTTTGTGACCTTGTGACCGTAACCTTGGGACTAAAATGAAAAATCGAGCTCCATGGGGCTATGCGGGTGCCATTGGGCTAACCAAATACTGAAAACCCTGCCATATTTGACAAACCCCCTCGGAGGAGAGGCATTTTTATGTCAAAATTCGCAATTTTCTAAGTTCGTGACCTTGTGACCTTGACCTTGGGATGAAAATGAAAAATGGAGCTCCGTGGGGCTATGCAGGTGCCATTGGGCTAACCAAAAACCGAAACCCCTGCCAGATTCGACAAACTCCCGAGGAGAAGATGCAAAATGAAATCGGATACCCCCTAAAAACACGTTTTTTGGGCGTGGCTCCGCCCATAATGGGCACACCACACCCATTCTCAGGAAAACACAACTTGATCATTATATAAACCTCCCACCAAAATTTTATCAGGATCGGATCAAAACCCACGGAGCTATGCTCGGGACAGACAGACAGACAGACAGACAGACAGACAGACAGACAGACACACCCATAACGAATATAGTGGTCACTTATTTTTTCGTGAATTTTTTTTTCGTGAACCAAGAACAAGAGCGATGCACTTTTATATGTTTTCTATCGACATCTTTATTCTTTACAATGACGTCACGCATTATTGCCTCGTGCAGACGCCTCCATCTTTGAGGTGACGGCCAGTTCGCACAGTGGGGTATTGTGACGTCAGCTTTAGCCCTCTTTTAATCGTTGTTTGGGATTCAGTAATTGCGAAATATCGTGTTTTCACTTTACTTTGCTTCACTGAAGTTTGAGACGAAAAACATTTCTCATGTGCCCGTCCTCACAATGTCTTAAACTCTTATAGGGGGTTAAACTTCAAGGAATGGTCAAACCAATGTTGCTCAGGCCAAGCGCAGATTTAAACCGATTTAACGGAACAGACTCGATCACGTGACGAGCAAGATAATTCCAATTCTTTATACAACGGACAGCAAAGGCACTCTCTGATTTTCATCTCGCGATAAAATGTCTTCAGCTTGAGTTGATGACATCTTGTCCTGGTGGACTCCTCCGGTGTGAAAAACTTCATAACATGGGAGGCATTATATCCAATCCTCAATCCTGAGGTGTATCGCAATAAATCTCTTAGCTCGAGTGTGACTCGTTTTTTTCTCTTCGGAGGAATTGATGAATAAAACACGCTAACCGACCTTAATGTTAACCTTTACAATTCGTATCGATCATGCCTGTTATGGAAATGTCTGATAACCGGATAAACACGAGGGGAAAACTTGCTGCATCGAAACGAACGGTGTACACACTGCGTTCCGCGCAGTTAGGCTGCCGTCCCGCTTCCCGCTTCCCGCTTTTTGACGCTGTGGTGTATTGTGTGTAACAGTTAACAAACAGGTGGTGATTCCTCACAGTGGGTTAAATTGGCATCTGTGTGCGTGCGGCTGTTGTCTGTACGACTAGGAGGTCTCAGCCGGACCGACGATGGCGTTCCTTCAGTGGCGGCGGTTTCTGTTCTTTGACAAGGACCAGGTGAAACAGGAGGGAAGCGCCTCTCCGCTCGACTCCCTGTGTGACCTGAACATCAGCGTTTGCTCCTGTGGAAAGGGACACCTCGTGTTCGGTGATATCCTTTACGTGAGCCGCGTGGTGCGACTTTGAGACGTATATCCTTCACTCGAAAACCGCCTTCGCCCCCCCCCACTCTATATAACTCCCCCCCACTCTATATAACCCCCCACTCTATATAACCCCCCACTCTATATAACTCCCCCTCACTCTATATAACTCCCCCTCACTCTATATAACTCCCCCTCACTCTATATAACTCCCCTCACTCTATATAACTCCCCCTCACTCTATATAACCCCCCACTCTATATAACCCCCACTCTATATAACCCCCACTCTATATAACCCCCCACTCTATATAACCCCCACTCTATATAACCCCCCACTCTATATAACCCCCCACTCTATATAACCCCCACTCTATATAACCCCCCACTCTATATAACCCCCACTCTATATAACCCCCCACTCTATATAACCCCCCACTCTATATAACCCCCCACTCTATATAACCCCCCACTCTATATAACCCCCACTCTATATAACCCCCCACTCTATATAACCCCCCCACTCTATATAACCCCCCACTCTATATAACCCCCCACTCTATATAACCCCCACTCTATATAACTCCCCCACTCTATATAACTCCCCCACTCTATATAACCCCCCCACTCTATATTACCCCCTCACTCTATATAACTCCCCCCGCACTCTATATAACCCCCCACTCTATATAACCTCCCCCCCGACACTATATACCCCCCACTCTATATAACCGGCCCACTCTGTATAACCCCTCCCCCCCACTCGATATACCTCCCCCCATTAAATTCAATCGTTTTGATGGATTTATCTCATTGGGTGTTGGAAGTTGGTGTGGTGTAGCCATGATGGGCCAAATGACCTCCTGCATCCTGTTTCCTTGTTATTCCTTGTGACCGAGTGGTGCGACTCCAAATGTAGCATTTGCATTATACACCGTGTGTGTGTGTGTGTGTGTGTGTGTGTGTGTGTGTGTGTGTGTGTGTGTGTGTGTGTGTGTGTGTGTGTGTGTGTGTGTGTGTTTTAGTCGTTCCTCATCACATACCCAACCTGTCCACCTCGTTCCGTTTGAATCCGTCCGTACACCATATACATATATACATACACATACAGGGTGTCAAAAGTAGCGCCCGGTTTCTACTTTTTTCGGCTGTCAGATTCTTTCTGGGAAGTCATGTTGTTAATAATTGTCTTGCAGATTATTAATTTTCGTAATTTTTTATTTATTTTTGATTTTGTTTTGCAGGTTATTGCTGCGAGTTTGGAAAGTGACTGAATTTGCACCAAATTGAGCTTAATGCCACAATTAACAGACACAATCGTGTCGACTGGGCTGCGAATAACCCAAGAGTGACAGTTGAGGAGGTAAATTTACCTGGAGTGACAGTTTGGGCAGCCATATCTCCATTTGGGATAATTGGACCCTTTTTCTTTGAGGGATTTGTCACTGCAGAGGTTTACCTGGATATGTTGCAAACCTTCATTTGGCCCAGGGTACAAGATCAGGACTATTATTTCCAGTATGATGGAGCTCCACCTCATTATGGACGTTATGTTCGTCAGTGGCTTGATGAAAACTTTCCCAGAAAGTGGATCGGCCGCCGCGGTCCGATCGAGTGGTCGGCACGCTCCCCAGACCTTACACCTCCAGATTTGTTTCTTTGGGGGCTCATGAAAGACCTTGTTTATCGTGAAAAGCCTCGTACCATTCAGGAATTGAACGCTCAAATCACTGCAAAGTTTGAGGAAATTGATATCGAACTCTGCAGACGTGTGTGCCGCTCTGTGCCTGATCGGCTGCAATTGTGCATCGATCACGAGGGAGGGCACTTTGAAAATTGTAAGTAAAACAGCTTGGTACAGTTCCGTAATAATTTTTATTGAATAAATGGTTAGATAAACATGTCATTCATTTATTTCTACCTTCTTGTACACTGTAATACAAATGGCAAACAAACGATCAACTGACAGAAATCGGGTGCAACTTCTGACTCGCTGTGTGTATCCATATATTGTTACGAATTTCAAATTCAATTGCACACATACAGGTTCCCTGAGTCAGCTATGTCGAAAAGTGCATGTTTCCTTCATAGCTCACCTTCCATTGTTTAAATGTTTTGAAATTGATTAGATGCGCTGCGGATCGATTTTAATAGTTAGGGAGCGAACAATGGAGACGTCCCTCTCCCTCTTCTGCGAAGAGGAAGAAGAACCCTGCGGTGACGTCAACAACTCCCTTCCACCCGTGGTTGAGCGGGGGTGGATCACAAGGGCATGAGTCACGCCGGGTGTGGGGGAGGGGGTGCAAAGGATAAAGAGAAGACCCTTTCTTTGTTCGTGTGCTGAATTCGTGGGAGTCCCGTGGTCGGGCTGAGTTCGTGGGAGTCCCATGGCAGAGTTCGTGAAGAGTCCCGTGGGAGGAGTAAGCTTTCTGCTTCGGAGAGAGCAGTCGTTCAGCAGGCCATCGGGTCCTGCTTGGCTTGCTTGGCTTGAGGCCTTCGGAAGCTTTTTGCTTCGGCTGGCTCAGTGAGCTTCGGCTGCTGCTTTGTTTTGGAAGGAACTTTAGCCGGTTGTTCGGTTCGAGCTGCGAGTGAGGCTTCTTCCTCTTCTTCCTCTTCTTCTTGGTTCGTGGAGCTTTTTGTTCTCCATTTTGTTTCCCGGCTTGGTGCGACGCATCGGCCTTTTCCTGGAGTTGGTTCCTCGGGGAAGCGACGATCGACAGGAAGGATCGGCGCCTCGTCTCACCGGCATGTGTTGAGAAGCGCGGGAGGATTCGCGGGAGCTCGGGAAGGATCGCAGCGATTGGATCCAGCTTGCTCTCGCTGGAGCCCGGGTCCGGACAACTTGAAGACCACACGAGGTGGAAAGGTTCGAGTCAAGCTCTGAGTTTCAGCTCACCTGTCCTCCAAGCTGGAGCTCGTGAGTAAAGGCCTCAGCCACCGTTTCTTGTGTGTGTGTGTGTGTGTGTGTGTGTGTGTGTGTGTGTGTGTGTGTGTGTGTGTGTGTGTGTGTGTGTGTGTGTGTGTGTGTGTGTGTGTGTGTGTGTGTGTGTGTGTGCGCGCGCGCGCGCGCGTATACGTGTGTCCGTGGGCCCGTCTAATAAGTAGGAACTGCTGTGAAGTGTAAATGACTGTACATAATAAGTAGACGGTTGTAGTTCTTTTGTCGTGCTTTTGTTGCTTGAACAATTGCATACATGTTTTGCCTTATTTAATTGCATACGTGTTTTATTATAATAAACGTCCTTGTGTGAATGTAAATCTGCTCGTTGCATCCATTCCCTCATTGACTGATCATTTCGTGTGTTGGGAGTTAGAAAGCCGTTGGTTTGCCCTAATAGGGGGACATTTGGACCGACGGTTCTTGGCGATTACGCCGCTCGGAAACGTGCACGGACAAGCTTGCCTCGGCGGTTTGTTCCGTACGAGTTCCGTCGAGGGTGGAATACCCCGGTTGTTGGATCACGTGGGTATTTAGGTACCTTGAAGATTGGCAATCGACCCTACCCCACGTGATCTGCCGATTGGCGTATTTCGGTTCTTGTACAAGGACCCGTCCTCAGAGTTATCCGGGCGGCGATCTATATTCCGGGTGATCGGTCGGGCCGACTCGACTTGCGGTTCCGTTCAGAGTGGTCGGTTGGCGGCTGACACCCGTCCTGTAACAAAATATATATATATATATATATATATATATATATATATATATATATATATATATATGTATATATCTATTATAATACACCAGGCTTGCACACTAAAAACTCGGCTCGCCGTCACACGATCCCTATGAAATTGCTGTGGCACTTAGCGGACATGCTGACAATGTTTGGGAAGTCTTGGCATTCCATAGTAGCACTTGTATTTTGCACAATGCGTATTTTTGTCATTCCCCGTGTACGGTCTGTCGTCTGGTACCAGCTAAGTTGTAATGCTATCCCGTGAATGTGCACGGGTATCGCGAGTATATATATATATATATATATATATATATATATATATATATATATATATATATATATATATATATATATATATATATATATATATATATATATATATATATATATTGTTACGGATTCGCGCCCGCCGGCGTGCGGACGGCCACGTAACTCGAATCGCGGCACGTCGCCCACCGGACGGACAATCCAGTCGTGACCCTCTCGGACTAACGCCGGGAACCAGTCACGGGTGGACCTTTCGGTCTCACGGCAATCGAGCCAATCGGCCCCCGCGTGGGATAGGGCTGCTCGCCAAATTCGACCTACCCAAGTACCCACACGGAGGGTAGACCGGGCGATCGCACCTCGCCGCAGGTCGACTTCGGACACGGGCCACTTAAGCGACCCGTTCCGTACTATCGGGATAACCGAGCGGTGTTATCGTCGGCCTCGACGGTTCGATTAATTATCGGGCGTATTCAGCCCACTACCAACCCTTTACGTGAAGCAAGATGAGGATTCAATGAAAGAAATGACGAAGCGAAGCGGGAAACAGTTCAACACAAAGCACATTTATTCGCGATGAACGGAAAGCACACATATTCAATTCCACCAAAAGCACATAGAAAAGGAAAAGAAACACAATGCAATTTTACACAAAAAGCAAATGTAAAAGCGAAGACACAATGCAGAGCTAATACCGACTACCGAGCACACGGCAACACTTATACAATTTTACTTCACAGACGGCGCCGACAACACATACCCAAAACCAAGAAAAAGAACACCCTCAAGGATGAGGCGGGCCTGAGGCCGAGACCGGGTCGGGCCTACCCGTCTGGTGATGAGACGCGGAGCGGCGATGGTGCCTCAACTCCGCGGGCCTCGCGGACAGTGTCTGGTAGGGGGTGGGAAAAGGGGCCCCCTTGGTCGCACTATCTCAGCGCGGGGGGAAACAGGAGGGGGTTGCTGATGCTCGGGGAAAGGAGGATTTCTACTTTGTCTCGAGTCCCGCGACGAGCGTCTCCACCTCGACCAGGTCGCGCCGTCGGCCTCCCTGGTGTGCAGCTCCCGGCACGACGCGAGCACCCCCTCGTCTGCCTTTGCCGCCTCTCCACAGCTCCGTCCTCTTCGCTCCGACTCCAACGCACACGACGACGACGACGACCAACGACTCTTTTCTGACGAACGCAGCCGCTTATATAAGCCCCGTGGCTTCGCCTTTGACCCCCTGCCTTCGACCTTTCACCTCGCTCCCCATTGGCCCGAGAAAAAGTGGGCGTGAATGCATTTTGATCCATGAATTTGCATATAGCGACCGCCCTCCAACGCCCTGGAGGCGGGGCCAAATCGCCCCTCGCTCACCGATTGGACGGAACAAAAGTGGGCGTGTGTCGTTTTTGATCCGTTTTTGGAGCGGAAAATCCGTGGTTTTGTACACGCTGTTCGGCGCGCGCCCTGCACGAGTCCAATACCGGTACCCACAAGCGGCGCAAGAACGGTGGCGATGCGACGGTTGCGAGGTGTGACGGGAAAGGTCGTGGCTGTTGTGGTGAAGCGGCGTTGTGGTGGGTGGTTGATGTTGTGACGACTGTTGAGACGCGGTTGGCGGTGGTAACAATGGCGGTTGGTCCAAAATAAAGATAGTAAAAGAAAAACGGCTATCCTGAAGAGTCGCAGCACGCATAAATGACGTATTCCCACTAGACAACGGGTTTGGGCCTAACTACACATATACTTACCGAGATATCTCACCTAAGGGACCTGAATGGTGGTTTGCGAATTTGGTAACCACAACACTACCCCCTCCCCTTTTTCAGACTCGTCCCGAGTCGTCAAATTCTCGTGTGCCATCATGTGTAGTTTTCCCCTAGTACATTTTACCTACGGATCCCTGAGCGACATTCATGGTATTCGTGTCCCCAAAATAAATAACCTGAGGGCTGCGTAACTACCTAAACAAACTCACTCACACGGACGACTTAAATAAAATTGCCGGCGCTAAGACAAACATGCCGGGGGCGCACTCATATTTACAGTACATCTTAACCTTAACTTACAAATTTTACACTAAACCATGGCCCAGGATCAATGAACTCTGCAAAAAGAAAGCAGTTAGCAGGGAGCCAGGCTGCTCGCATGCAGTCTCTGGCTCAAAACAATGCAGGTGACAGGGAACGTGGCTGGCTGCTCACACGCAGTCCAAGGCCTTCCTTTTTGAACTGAACGCAGTGAACCACAACGGTGCATGGGCTGCACAACGCAGTCTCCGTGCCAGCTCAAGTGGCACACGCAATGAGCACAACGAATGGATGGATGAACACAAACACGGTGCACGGGCCGCCACTGCAGGCCCGTCTCGCAGCTTGCAAACTGTTGCCTTGATCCTGGCGCACATGGCAATGAACAGGGGGGGGGGGGCAAAGCAAAAATTGAACGGGGCTGGTGAACATGGGCAGTGGGCATGGCATGGCAAAGGCAGCAGGCAAACACAGCCCGCAGAAGAAGGCCGCTGCAGGCAAACACAGCCGGCAGATGAACTGGCCGGCACAGGCCTTGAAGAAAAAACAGCCAGCCGGCAGATGAAGTGGGCCGGCACAGACCTTGCAGCAAAACAACAGCTGCCGATGAAGTTGGCCGGCACAGGCCTTGAAGCAAAACACGGCCAGCCGATGAAGTGGCCAGCCTTTGCCGTTCCGTGGAGGTTGGTGGAGGGAGTGCGGTGGTGCTGGCCACTTGGAAGGCGGGCTCGGACCTACCTACCTGTCTCCCTCCCAACCTATCGCCTTTGCCTGTCACTGTACATACCCACTCCCTTAATTTGTCAAACCCCAATTTAGCCCCAACTTAATTTTTTTTTTTTTAACTCCCCACTATAAATCGTCCCCTAACCCCCTTTACTGTCCTTGTTCGGCTAACCTATCCTGTCACCTAGCCTACTCCCAACCCCTACGTTCCCTTCCCGGAGGGGAGTAAGGGAGAGCTAACGTCCTGTGTCAAGGCCCAACTCAAGCCTCAGAATGGCCTCCCCAGAGTTCAGCGATCTAACCCAAAGTGGGTCCAGCGGCCCACAACGAGAACGAGGGGATGGATGGTACGGAGGGGTACATCTCCTAATCTACCCTAACCATTTAACTGTTAAACTACCCCGGGGCTTTCAACAAGCGCCTCTCGCTTAAACTATTGGTTCTATAAACCCAGATTCCCGTCGCCTGTGTTGGTGTCCTCACAATTTCGGGCCTCGCCCCCCAATTTTCTCTCCGTGCCCTCACACGGTCTCATGGCTGGGACACGTGGCTCCCTTTGGCAGGCACGACCCTCTGCCGAATCTCCCGCTATGGCACCCCCGGGCACTACACTGCCTCCGAGCCTACCAGCTCCCTAGCACCGGGGAGTGCCCCCATATGGCACCTCCCCTGAAACGCACACGTGGCAGGCCGGCCTCCCGGGCCCCTTTCCGAGGGTCACCCGTGCCCACAACACTGCCCACGCGGCTAATGGCGCCCCGGGCCCCCGCACCAAGCAGGCGCACCCGTGCCCACTACTCTATCCCGGCCCCCCATGGGCCCTTGGCCTACCACGGCCGACTAGCCTGGTGCCCGGGGTACCCACTCAGCGATACTCACCTTTCGCAGCCACGCTCCCAAGCCCGTCAACAGGGCTCCTGCACCCCTCCAAATGGGTTTCGAGCCTACATTCCCACCAACAGCAAAATGACCTCCATTTTGTAAATTTGACTCACCCCCTAACTCACTTTACTCTGACCCCGGGGTCCCTTGGGCGGGAGTCACTCCTCCCCCCAATCACTCATCGCACCATGCATTCCCCATTCACTCCACACACACAGACCCGCTGGCCTCACTCACTCATCATGTACTCACCTCTCAACTCTTCAACACACACACCGCTGAACTCTGCCATCCTCCTAACTACATCCCCTAACTAACTCGTGCTCCCACGTCGTCCCTTAAACTATAGCACGTTCCATTTAACCTACGTAGCTGAACTACGTCCCCGCTACACATCCACAAGTCTGTCACTGTCTCCAAATAATCCCATTTTATTTCCCAACCTAAAGCTCACTAAATCCCTCTACCTAATCCATTCCACGGACTCCATGAGGACTTACCCCTGCCCCATGAAGTCGGTCTAACTAAGCTAACCCTTCCCCCTAACTAGTTTCCATCCTGTGCCCAGGGTAAGGGGGTCTTCCACCCCTTGCCCAGGAATCCTTTGCACCCGAAAGTGAGGCCTGCTCTTTTTTTTTTTTTTTTCCATGCGCATCACCAGCGCGGCAACTCGCGCACTTTGCACCTGCCCGTGATGCCATGCAGCCGCACGTGTTCCTCGCCCCTCCTTGGATGGTACCATCCGGCAGGGATACCCCTCCTGCCGGATTCCAACCCCACGTGCAGCCACGGCGTCACCGTGCGCACAAAAAAACACAAGCCCCACGTCTCGAGGGGTTCCCCACGCGAACACATGTGCTTTGCCCGTTGGAGCTTAACACACACGATCGCGTGGCGAACCCGTCCGGTCCAAATCCGTTATCCTGCCTAAACTTTGTCCGTCCGCGGGATCGGCAAATCCACCGCGTGCGTTTCCGGACCGGGACTTCACTCTCGCAAGCGAGCACGTGGCGGTCTCGTGCGTTGCACAGCACGGACCGCGTGCTCACTGCTGGGTGAACCCGGCACGGTCCCCGAAACAACTTCAGCCGCTACTCGGCTTTCATTCCTCTGTCGCCGTCGTCGCCATTCGACCCACGCACACCTGCGTGTTACGACGCACACAGTCCATTCCATCACATTCACACCGGGAGACGCGGCTGCGTGCTCCCGCATGCCCACCGACATCTCCCTTACATACCGCTCTCTCACACACACGGTCTCCCTTACATAACCCATACCACTCACACGTGGTGCTCCATTCACTCGCGCGGGGGCACTCACACGTGGTGCCTCACTCGCACACGCGGGGGCACTCACCCGCGGTGCTTCACTCACACTGGCCGTTTCATCCACACACCCGGCCTCACTCACACACGGTTCCTCACCCACACACGCGGGGGCACTCACCCGCGGTGCCTCATCCACACACCGTCCCTCACTCACACACGCAGGGGCACTCATCCGCGGTGCCTCATCCACACACGGTTCCTCACCCACACACGCGGGGGCACTCACCCGCGGTGCCTCATCCACACACGGCGTGCTGGGAAGCACGTACCCTGGCACCATCGCCACCACACCACTCACACACGGGGTCGCTTCCACACATGGGGACGCATTCGCGCCTTGCACCACACACACAGGGACAACCACACTGGGGATTCGTGTCCCCACAAGGGTCTCCGGGGCCTCTATACCCCCCAAGCTCTCCGAGCACCCGTTCACAGCACTCCTCCCCTTGACCTCGCAAAGCGCGACCGAACTCACCTGGTCGTGACTCGCCTCAAGGGGGCATACTCCCTCCCCTCGTTCCTGGAGGAGGCCATCCAGGTGCTCGCACTGGGTCCCTACCCAGTCCGCCAGCTCACCCCCATGATCCTCCACTACCTCCGTGTGTGTGTGTGCGTCACTTACCCCGTCTTCATCGTGCAGTCTCTCCTCTATTTTGTCTGTCTCCCGTGTCTCTATACATTTTCTCTCCTGGTTCCTTTTTTCTGTCTCTTCCTGGTTCCTTTTCCTTTCCCATCTGAGTCGTTCTTTCTCTCTGAGCCCCATTAGCTGTTCGTTCTCCCTCTGTTTTAGTTGTTCAATTTCACACTCATAGAGTTGTTGTTTTCTCTCCCACTGTTCCTCCTGCTCTTTGTTTTCCAATCTCATCGTTTCTTTCAATTGGCTCATTTCCTTCCTGTGTTTCATTCGCTGTTCTCTCACTACTCTTCCTCGTTTCCTCTCCTGTCCTTCCTTCTCCAGTTTCATGGTTTGCTTCATTTGGTTAATCTCCTTTTTGTGTTTCATTTGCTGCTGTCTCATTACTCTTCCTCGTTTCCTCTCCTGTCCTTCCTTCTCCAGTTTCATGGTTTTCTTCATTTGGTTAATCTCCTGTTTGTGTTTCATTTGCTGTTCTTTGTCTATCTCCTCGTACTCCAGCCTCAGCTTTTCTTTCAATTGGTCAACCTCAGATTCATGTTCTTTTTGTTTTCTATTCCATTGTTCCTCTCGTTCTTCCCTCTCCAATCTCCTTGTGTCCTTCAATCTCCTGATTTCTCCTTCCTGCTTCATTCCTTGCTCCTTTACTTTCTCCTCGTATTCAAACCTATTTTTTTCCTTTTGTCGTTCAGTTTCAAATTCATACTCTTTCAGTTTTCTATTCCACTGTCTTTCTTGTTCCTCCTTCTGCAATCTCGTCATTTCTTTCAACTGACTGATTTCTTTCTCCTGTCTCATTCGTTCTTCCTTCATTACTCTTTCTTGTTCCTCATTCTTTAGTCTGGCCTTCGCTTCCAGCTGTTCGATCTGTACAGTGTGGTTTCTTAAAGTTTCATTTTCCGTTCTCTTCCTTTCCTCTTTTAACACTCTCAGTTCGTTTTGTAGTTCCCTCTCTTTGTTTTGGTGTTTCTGTAACTCAGAAACTTTCTTTTCCAATTCCTTTCTCATCTCCACACACTCAGACTTTGCTTTGGCTTCTAACTGTTCTTCCGGCTTGCGCTTGTGGTTTTCTACCCGTCTTCCCAGTTCCTCTGTCTCCGTTTTTCCCTCCAGTCCCAGCTTATCAACTCTCTTCGTCATGTCTTGAAGTCTTTTCTCACACTCCACCGTTTCGACCTTCAATCCCTCCTCTGTCTCCTCCTGACTTTCTTTTGATTTTTCTAATGCCTTCTTTACCTCGTGTCTCGTCTTACACGTCTCCCGAATTATTTTCTCGCCCGCCCCGACCGCGGGCCTGACAGCCGTTGCACTCCCCCCCAGCTCGTTCGTCCCAGCACGTGGCAGCGCCATTTTCTCGCCCGTGGTCCGCGTTGCGCTCCTCGCCATTGCCGTAATGCCTGCCTGCAGGCCTATGCCCATGCTCTGCATCTCACCCCGCATTTCTTTCATTTGGTTTTTCGCTTCGAGTGCGTTTCCATCCATTTTTTTATTTTCCATTTGTTGCGTATTTCTCTTCATTTCGTTGTTCCTTTCTTTCATTCCGTCAATTATGCTCTGCGCGAGTTCCATAACGTGCTGTATTGTCACCTGCCCTGGCCACTCCCACTCACTATATTTAGTGGTGGAGTTATAATAAAAAAACCGACCAGATGAACGGCATCGATGCCTTTCCCAACCTTCTGGTACGGGTTTCTCTTGCACGGTGATCTCGTCCTGAGCCATGGATTCTACACATTCTACATCCATTTCTAATACCCCCGGCTCCCGCTCGCCTTGAGACGCCATCTTGCTTCTCTCAAAGGGTTAATTTGAATCGCTCGTAATTTGGAGGGAATCGGGGGTCGCTTCTCTCACCCCTGGACCGATTCCCGTGAATTTCGCTGGAGACAGGAGAGCCCGTTGTCCCGTTCTCCAATACCAGTGCCGCGAGGAGGGCGATGGATTTGTATCGCACGACCTGACACCAGTGTTACGGATTCGCGCCCGCCGGCGTGCGGACGGCCACGTAACTCGAATCGCGGCACGTCGCCCACCGGACGGACAATCCAGTCGTGACCCTCTCGGACTAACGCCGGGAACCAGTCACGGGTGGACCTTTCGGTCTCACCGCGATCGAGCCAATCGGCCCCCGCGTGGGATAGGGCTGCTCGCCAAATTCGACCTACCCAAGTATCCACACGGAGGGTAGACCGGGCGATCGCACCTCGCCGCAGGTCGACTTCGGACACGGGCCACTTAAGCGACCCGTTCCGTACTATCGGGATAACCGAGCGGTGTTATCGTCGGCCTCGACGGTTCGATTAATTATCGGGCGTATTCAGCCCACTACCAACCCTTTACGTGAAGCAAGATGAGGATTCAATGAAAGAAATGACGAAGCGAAGCGGGAAACAGTTCAACACAAAGCACATTTATTCGCGATGAACGGAAAGCACACATATTCAATTCCACCAAAAGCACATAGAAAAGGAAAAGAAACACAATGCAATTTTACACAAAAAGCAAATGTAAAAGCGAAGACACAATGCAGAGCTAATACCGACTACCGAGCACACGGCAACACTTATACAATTCTACTTCACAGACGGCGCCGACAACACATACCCAAAACCAAGAAAAAGAACACCCTCAAGGATGAGGCGGGCCTGAGGCCGAGACCGGGTCGGGCCTACCCGTCTGGTGATGAGACGCGGAGCGGCGATGGTGCCTCAACTCCGCGGGCCTCGCGGACAGTGTCTGGTAGGGGGTGGGAAAAGGGGCCCCCTTGGTCGCACTATCTCAGCGCGGGGGGAAACAGGAGGGGGTTGCTGATGCTCGGGGAAAGGAGGATTTCTACTCTGTCTCGAGTCCCGCGACGAGCGTCTCCACCTCGACCAGGTCGCGCCGTCGGCCTCCCTGGTGTGCAGCTCCCGGCACGACGCGAGCACCCCCTCGTCTGCCTTCACCGCCTCTCCACAGCTCCGTCCTCTTCGCTCCGACTCCAACGCACACGACGACGACGACGACCAACGACTCTTTTCTGACGAACGCAGCCGCTTATATAAGCCCCGTGGCTTCGCCTTTGACCCCCTGCCTTCGACCTTTCACCTCGCTCCCCATTGGCCCGAGAAAAAGTGGGCGTGAATGCATTTTGATCCATGAATTTGCATATAGCGACCGCCCTCCAACGCCCTGGAGGCGGGGCCAAATCGCCCCTCGCTCACCGATTGGACGGAACAAAAGTGGGCGTGTGTCGTTTTTGATCCGTTTTTGGAGCGGAAAAATCCGTGGTTTTGTACACGCTGTTCGGCGCGCGCCCTGCACGAGTCCAATACCGGTACCCACAAGCGGCGCAAGAACGGTGGCGATGCGACGGTTGCGAGGTGTGACGGGAAAGGTCGTGGCTGTTGTGGTGAAGCGGCGTTGTGGTGGGTGGTTGATGTTGTGACGACTGTTGAGACGCGGTTGGCGGTGGTAACAATGGCGGTTGGTCCAAAATAAAGATAGTAAAAGAAAAACGGCTATCCTGAAGAGTCGCAGCACGCATAAATGACATGTATTCCCACTAGACAACGGGTTTGGGCCTAACTACACATATACTTACCGAGATATCTCACCTTAGGGACCTGAATGGTGGTTTGCGAATTTGGTAACCACAGCAATATATATATATATATATATATATATATATGTATATATATATATATATACATATATATATATACATATATATATATATACATATATATATGTATATGTATATATATATATGTATATATATATATATATATATATATATATATATATATATATATATATATATATATATATATATATATATATATATATATATATATATATATATATATATATATTATTATTCCATTCCAACTGAACAGCATGAGTGGAGAGTGAAACCGTAATGAAAGTCCCACAGGCCATAATTTCATGACCATGGTAAAGGCCCTGTCACACCTTGACGATTTAGCCAACGTATGCCTGACGTGTGCAAAATTGGGCTAAAACGTCGGCACGCGTCGAATACGTTATGGGTAAGTTTGTATACGTTAAGAGCATGCTGGCATATGTCGTAGTACGCTGGTAAACGTCGTTGTTCGCCGAGCTGTTAGACAAATTTTCCATGCTTGAAATTTCCTGACGTATGCCAGCGTATTACTAACACGTTCCGCATAACGCTGGCCATAAGTTTTAGGTATGTTGCGCGATCGTTGACACACGTCGAAACACGTCGAGGTAATGGTTAGCGTACCCGAAACTTATCTCTAACCGATGAGTAACATCTTGTAGGCACGTTACGTGATCGTTGACACACGTCGACACACGTTACTTGAAAGGTACTCGTAAGTCGAAACTCGTCAATGTAATGGTTAGCGTCAGTGTTCCAGACTCCCTGTTTTATTTTTTATTTTTTTCTTCGGTATGACGGTCATGTTGACACTTCGATTTCTCGTGCGGTTATCATATATAATTAAAAGGCTGCGCTCAGCGATTTAAATCATAACCGTCATACCGAAGAAAAAAAAAAAAACCCAGGGAGTCTGGAACATTGACGTGTTTCGACTTGTGAGTAACGTGTGTCAACGATCGCGTAGCGTGCCTACAACTTATGCCAGCGTATGCGGAATGTGTGTCATACATCAAGTACGTCGAGAAATTTTCAACATGCTGAAAATTTCTCGACGTATGCCAGCGTGCTCTTAACGTATACAAAACTTACCCATAACGTATTCGACGTGTACCAGCTTGGTTCGGCAAATTTTTCATACGTCGTCATACGCTGGCTAAGACGTCAAGGTGTGACAGCGGCTTCACACTTCTATGTCTAGTGCGGTTATGATTTGAATCGTCGAGCTGCAGTCTATTAAAGCCGACGCCACGTGATCGTCGGCGATACGCTGCCGCGCTATGCATAAGTTATACTATCGTTGGGCAGAGGTTGTGAACGCCGACAACACGCTCAGCATTCGTTGGTATAAGTTATCTATATGTGATTAAAACGTTCTGTGTACGTTACTAATACGTTATGCATACGTCTAACACGTTATTATACGCCCAAAAATTAAAAATAAACATCAATAGTTCAGCGTACGCCAGCGTTTTACATACATTTTGATACGTTGACATACCCTGGCTAAAACGTCAAGGTGTGACAGCGGCTTAATGGGTGATGTCATTCATTACGAAGGGGACAGTGGAAGAAGTGTTTGAAGAGGTGACGAGGAAAGACGACAAGGACAGGATGGAGGTTGGAGAGTTGGAGATTCATTGCAGAATGCTTTGTTTGTTGGAAGAATATTAAGAAAGGGTGAATTTCCCCCTGCCCCCCCTCACTTTCATGCCCCTTGTTAATGAGGGACATGTGGAGTGTTGAGTTTTTGTGTTCAGGGCATGCGAGAGACTTGCCTTCGTAATAACACAATATACCATCAGAGATGGGGAATCCCCTGCCATTGAATGAAAAAGGTCATACATATTCCAGATCATGAGGGAGGTGAATTGGAAACAAGACACCATTTGGTCATCATCTCGAAAAAGTTCCCCAGGGGTGAGGAACGTAGTAACCAAAAATAATTGAAATCAGATAAGCGGTTTTCCATTTATTACAAAAAACATTTTTTTCAAGATGGCCGCCCCAGTCGGCCATATTGGATCCGGCCACGCCCAAAATCAATAGAGATCTTCCTTTTCAGGTGGGACATGTGTGATCCAAATTTTAAATTGATATGGCGAACAGTTTATGAGTTATCGCACTCGCAGCTAAAAATGTTGACGCCCGGACGGACGGACGGACAGCCGGACGGACAGCTGGACGGACAGCCGGACGACCTGGGTGACAATATCCCCCTTCCGCCATGCGGCGGGGGGATAAAAATAGTAGAGTGGAGTAAAATAAAGGAGCTAGTAGGACGAGAACAAAAAGTTTACCAAAAAATAACTCTTGACGGGAACAACAACAACACTAACGAAAAGGCAAAATTCTGGACAGTTGTCTTGCCGTGAAGGTTATTGGTGGACTGCATGAATTATGAAGACATTGATAGATGATGGACAATACCAACCATCTTCAGGTATGTACCGACCGGGATTTAGATTGTGCTTCTCATTTGTGTTCCTTTACTGCCTTACATCTCGACGGGAATGTTCATACCTTGAACAGAAACCTCCAACTGCAGAGTTTCAAAGCTTACGAGCTGCGAGTAACCCATCTCTATCAGCTCAAACAGCATAACCTGATTGTGTCCGTTGGTGAAGATGAACCGGGTGTAAACCCCGTGGTGAGTACCGAGCACGATGCGCTGGAGGTTCCAACAACTGAGTAGGTGGGTCGGTGGACAGGTAGAACGCTCGACGGAACGTCGATCGTGGTGTTCTGACCGCCAAAGGAAGCTCACGTTTCGGGCATTCACTCTTCCTCAAAGATATTTCCTCCTTTTTGCTCTGGAAACATCAACTTCTTGCTCCCCGTTGCGATTTGGTGTACCTTGATCAACGTCCTGTTGATTTCTCCTTTTTGAAGTAGATAGAAGCATTCACCCTGAATGATTCTTCTGTGTAGAATAATCGGTTGTTTGCAAAGAGAAAGAATAGTTGGGGAATGATTGCTGGACTTGACTGGTTTTCTCTTTTAATCAATGTAATTTTGTTTGTTCTGATCTACTCTAACTATTCCACCAGGTGAAAGTATGGAATCTGGATAAGAGAGACAAATCTGGAAACCCACTTTGCTGCCGAATCTTCAGAGCAATCCCTGGAAACAAACC
Source organism: Eptatretus burgeri (assembly GCF_056783735.1). Lineage (NCBI taxonomy): Eukaryota > Metazoa > Chordata > Myxini > Myxiniformes > Myxinidae > Eptatretus > Eptatretus burgeri. Next base: position 144,482,582 of record NC_140961.1, read on the forward strand.
GACCGAGGTCACATGTCTTGCTCTCCACGAGAGTCTTTACTTCATGGCGATAGGTATTGTGTTTTTTTTTTGTCCTTTCTGGTGACACTTCTTGCATCCCAAATGATTGCAAATGTAGTGCAAGCCAACTTTGCTTCATAATTGTAGGCCAGGTACAAAACCGGTATTGTTCTCCTGATTTATGGTTGTAGGAAAAACATTCTTTGATTTAAGTAGTTTATTCAATCGATTTGAATAGGTGTGTGCGTTGATTTCGAAAACTGCTATTGACCCTGCCAAGCATGGATTCATGGACGGATTCAAAGGGACCTAGGTGGACAGGGTTGGTATGTGACGAGGACAATTTGATTCAATTTTGGTGAAGATCCGGATCCAGGTACTAGAATTTTTGGAGAGATTGGGCCAAAAACGATAAATAGCACAATATTTCAAAAAGTTTTGGCTGGATTATGACAAAACTGGGTCGATGAGTTGGACAGGTGACAAGAACAAGCCGATTAGATTTTGGGTCAGGTACGGATGCAGATCCGTCCCTTCAGTGGGATACAAAACGGAAACCGTTCAGTCTGGCGGAGGTACACGCTCTTTGCAGTGCTATTCCAGTTTAATTTGCTTTACAATTTTTGTTGGAATCCTTTTATTTTTTTATTTTTAACAAACTAAGTCTTGGCTCATGAAAATGGGAAGAGATAAAGGCTATAATGGGAATGTACTGACAGTGGGGCCACATTTTATTTTCATATACAGTGCCATGACTCAGGCAGGAGCGAGAACATGGAATGGATCAGGATGTAATGGAACAAAAGGAACAGTAGAAATAGGGGTGAGAGGGGGGTACGGAAAGGGTAGAGGGTGCAAGACCTCGGAGGCGGTCAAAGACAGAGCCCACTGATCTGTCTGCAATGTGAAAGTGACATATGCATCGCAGGAGAGTCCAGTGATCTTGGGGGGGGGGGGGGGCTGAATTTTCCTGGCATTAGGCTGAGCAAGGTGTGATGCAGAGGTATAAGGCCAGCAGGGCTGCAGTTGGATGCAAGTAAGGGACTGAACAAACAGGAAAAGAGACAAAGGAGGGAAGGAAATAGCAATGTGCATGTGAGAGGGTTAGGTTCGACAGCACCAATAAGGGGAGAAAATATGACTGGTAGGAATGGGGGATGAGATGAGATGAGATGGTTGTTCACCACCTGCTTCAAACCCTCCAGTTTGCCATTGAACAATCTCCAGAGGATGGTTCCACAATCGAGGGAGAAGAGGAACAAAAGAGTTGGGGTGGTTGAAAGGCCTCGATTTTTGAGAGTTCAACCAGGAGGTGGTTACTGGAAGATCACGTGCATCTTGGAGGAGCTGGGGAGGTTCGCAGTTCTCTCATGGAAGAGCAGGTTCACAAACTGTCAAAGGGTATGGGTGGGAATGGTCATGTGAAAGGAGGAATACTACAAAATCGAGTAATGATGGACGAAGAGAAACAAAATGGGAAAGAATAATCGTGGGTCGAAGAGAATGCTGCTGTGCTTGAGGTAGTGATGGACAACGGATTTCAAAGGTTGAAGTGGAGAGGACAAGGCAACGGACAATGGGAGCATATTCAGCAATCTAGAGAATAAGAGGATGATGACTGCAGGTGGTCAATCAATCTGGAGTTTGGGAGGGTTTCTGGAGAAAATCGTGTGACCTGGGGTGGCTTGGGAAGAGCAGAGGAGGGAGATGTTCAGAGCAGAAAGGCCAGATGTAAGGTTGGATAATAGCGAGAGGTAACCAACCTGCCCTGGTGGGAGAGTGATTGTCCTTGGGAATCCCCTTCTGCCTTGATATTCCAACGGTGCAGATGGCCTTGTTCGCCCGATATTCCCTTTTCCTTTCTCGGTTGTACACTATGCTTTTCATTTATTTATTTATTTCTCTGCAGGTTTTACTGATGGAAGTGTCATGTCCATGAAGGGAGATATTACAAAGGACAGGCATTGCAAAACCCAGGTCCATGAAAACTCATCTCCAATCACAGGCTTGGCTTTCAGGCAGGTTGGCAAGGCCATGTACCTGTTTGTTGTCACTACAGATGATGTCCAGGTGAATACATGCATGGGATTGTGAAGTGGAAGAACATTAAATGAAGCTATATACGCATGAAAGCTTGTGTAAACATAAATATAAAACCTCAATTGATGTCACTTTAGTTTTTCTGTGAATTGCATTTCCTTGTTGCAGTGTTTCACTTTCTGCTCAAATCTTATAAATATTTTAGTGCGTTTGTGTGTTATTCTTTGACAACCGAATGGTAGCACCTAGAGGCCCCAAATTGTAGTATAGGTACTTCAGAATGTGGGCAAGGTTTTAAGCTATTCCATGTTAACCTTGATGTCCGTTTTGAGGTCACCAAAGGCCGCTATAAAGTATATATTGGGATGTTGGGTTAGGCAGTGATTCCGCCTGCCCACAGGTAACAGGAAACCACCATGAGGCCAATAATTCCATAGCTTTTCAATGTCCAACAGGTCCCAAAACCACCACCGGGAAATTCTTACCCAGCCGGGCACTGCAGGGTATTCCCCCCCTCCCCTTCTCTCCCCTAGTGCCGGGTAGTCCCTATTAGTGTTTTTATACTTACAATTTTTTCTTTACAAGACACTTCAACACAGGAGGCCATTAGGGCCATCAAAGCCTGCGCTCGTGTTGTCAACTTGTGGTTGTTTTCACCTGCGTGGTGCAAAGCAGGGTTATATTTTGAACACTGGAGAACACAAATCGGATCACAAACTTGCAGTTTAGCCGTAGTTTGACTCCGAATTTGGCAAATTTTACGGCGTCTCGTCCAGAGGGCAAATGTGCACAAAGGAGTAAAGCAATGGTTTTGATCATCTGCCTGTCTGGCAGTCAAACAAAATTGAAAATCATTCCAAACAGGAAACTTATTGTTTTTAAGGATGTTATAAAGGACCCAAGCAGCAGGCACAAATAACTAATACAACATGTTAAATTAGGTGGTGTAAAAGATGGTCAACGGTGATGAACTTCCAAAAAAATTTTTTTTCAGCCTTTAAAACCTTGACCTTATTGAAATTGAATTATATATTTGAACATTGTAAAACACTTGTTTGTACTTCCATAAACCTTCAGTTTAGCAGTACTGGGCAAAATTTTACACTGTCTCAACCAATCAAAGCTGCCGTGCATTCTGGTGGCAGAGTCGGCAGAAGGTTCAGCTCTGAACTGTTCCATTTGACTTGTTTTCTTCGCATTGTTTCCATCGTGCCTGTTTTTCCAAGTTCACGAACAAAGCTAATATATATTGTGCACTGAAACGCAAAACAAGAGTCGAATGCCTCAAGACTGTGTGGGGTGTGGTGTTCTACAAACTCCCTCGTTCGCTTATGCTCCAACCATTACGCCACCAACCTGTTGTTTATTTCAAGCATTGACGCTTCACTTTTACATTCTAGGAAAGATTAATAAAATCCATCTTTTCATTATTTAATGATTGTGTTCTTGCTTTTCCCTTCCTCGTTTTCAGTCACTAAATGTGTCGACGAAAGACTGTGCAAGGGTGCAGTTGGACCAGCATGGCTGTGCTGTTCGCTGTTCAGCTCTCAGTGACCTTTCACAGGACAATCAGTTTGTCATCGCTCGCAATGATTGTGTGTACCTGTACCAACCGGATGAGCGTGGTCCGTGTTTTGCTTTCGAAGGTGAAAAGAAGATCGTTCATTGGTACAGAGGGTTCTTGGTGGTTGTGACCAAAGATTCGAAAGGTGTTTCAAGGTGATCTGCGTCTGTTGATAATTTTAATTGTTTACACAATGGAGCTTTTTATTTCTATTTGTTGGTTGGATCATGTTTCCTGGCATTGTATTTGTTTGACCTCGTCTTTGCCTTGCAGAGTTAATGCAGCGGGTTTGGACAAAGATTCTGTGGACATGAACATATTGACCATTTACGATTTGGGAAATAAACTTATCGCCTATTCTGCACCGTTTCCCGACGTGCTGGATGTCCTGGCCGAATGGGGATCATTGTATGTCGTGACGGGCGATCGTAAACTGATGGCTCTTCAAGAGAGAGACACGCAGACCAAGCTTGAGGTATTATTATTTTTCTCACTTTGTTTTGGTAACAAGATTCCTTGTGTAGCCTTTCCATCAATGTCTTCATTTTCTTTTGAAATAAGGAACTTTTCTTGCACTTTGTATATATATTTACGCTTCGACATTTAGTGAAATGTAAAATCGTTTTTGTTAACCAGATGCTGTTTAAGAAGAACCTGTATGTGCTTGCGATCAACCTTGCTAAAACTCAGCATTTGGATAGCGATGACCTGGCTGATATTTTCCGTCAATATGGGGATCACCTTTACAACAAAGGTGATCACGATGGTGCCATTCAGCAATATATACGGTGAGGGAGTGTTGTTGACGCAAAACGCAATGCTGTAAAACGCTTTACATAACGTGCTATCCTCGGACTTTCCTTCAATTTTTGGATTTATTCTCCAGAACTATTGGGAAGTTGGAACCATCGTACGTAATACGGAAGTTCCTGGACGCTCAGCGAATTCACAACCTCACTGCCTATCTGCAAGCTCTGCATCGGCAGTCGTTGGCCAATGAAGATCACACGACTCTTCTGCTAAACTGCTACACAAAACTGAAAGATGGTTCCAAGTTGGATGAATTTATCAAGGTGACCTGTTTATTGGCTTGCCTTAACAGGTATTATTACTTGTTATTCATATTATCACATCTTAAATTTCGACTGTTATTACCTCCGCAACCTGAGGTGGACGTAGGTTACGTTTTCACTCGTTTGTTTGTTTTGTCTGTCTGCCTGTGAGCATGATATCTCAAAGACGTGGACGGATTCGGCCGAATCTTGGTGGACAGGTTTGGTGGTGACGAAGAGAAATTAATTGGATTTTGGTGGAGATCTAGATCCGGATTCTAGTATTTTTAAAGTGTTTCTTTATCATTGAGAGATGGGGCGAAAAACGATAAACAACACAATATCTCAAAAAGTTGTGAACGGATTACGACAAAACTTGGTGAAGGAGTTTGATAGGTGGCAAGAACAAGCCAATTAGGTTTTGGTTAAGGAACTGATGCAGGTCCGGCCGATCATTGGGATACAAAATGTAAACTCTTCAACCTGTTGGTGGTATGCGTTCCACCAAGTGCCGTTCTTAACAGAAATCATTGCATCTGGCATGGACTGATTTGAAAGGCGAAAAACAAAAAATCAAACTCAGAGATGCTGGAATAATTTGAATATGGATACCTGTGTTGCTATTTCATCGCTTTGATCGACGTACGTGCACTTTTTCTGGAAGATCGAGACCAACCTTATTCCTATTGTCTTGCCTTACGACACCGCAGCTCTGGCTTTCACACAACACATTTGGTGTTTGTGTGAGACAAAACACAAACCAAAACAAAACAAAAAACATGTGGTGTGAGACGCCTTGTATCCACAACCTTTGGAGACAGAATCGGGTTAGACCGTCTCTGAGCATCTCCTCCCCGAGAGTTCCCTGGGGCCACAAAGGCTTCTGTTCTCCAGTCGATTGGTGATTGCTTGTGAAATAAGCACCTTGCTTTCAATTCCTGGCTCAAACCTTGACTTGTTTTGAAACAAACTCCCAACCTTTAACGGGCTTCAATTTTGGTCGAGCTATAATTTTACCCTTCTAAAAAGAAGATTTGTTACCCAGAATTGGTCTGCGGTGTGGTCATATGAAGTGTGCTTTTTTGTGTGGTTGCTTTATTCTAGACCCGAGAAGTGATATTTGATGTTGAGACAGCAATCAAGGTCCTTCGTCAAGCTGGATACTTCGACCATGCTTTGTTTCTGGCTGAGCGCGATCAGCAACATGAGTGGTATTTAAAAATTCAGTTGGAAGACAAAAAGGTGAGATTATTTTTTTCATCCATGATTCAAGGACGAGTTTGGGATATTTGTACAAGCTCTGGCACGTTTTAAAAAATGTATATATTTATTTATTTTTTAAATTGCTTTCACATAAAAGTTCCATCTTTCGTGTCATGTACGTGACTGTTTCTTTGTTGCCATCAACCGACTCTTGCAGCTGGAATTTTAGCAAGGAAAATGGCTTTGTGGACCTGACAAAAGACTTTCCGAGACAGCTCGGCATTTTCCATCAGATATGGCTTTCTGCTGGTAGAGCAGAATAAGCACCAAGCTTGGAAATTACTTGTTTCAGCAGCAAAGTATTCAAAACCTGCCCTCAGGTGTAGACAGGTACCAAAGGAATTTTTCATCACGCGAGTTAGCAAATGTTTATTTTGGTCTGGAAAGGGGTTTACATTTGTTTCGGTTCTGCAAAACCTCAACTCCTCCGAGGCAGTGGCACCCAACATACATCAATCGGGTAAGGTCAGGTATGGGAGCATGCGCCAGAACAGCGCGTCGCTGCGTCCACTTTCCGCCGGTACTTCAGGGGCCTCCATCTGGCCATCCCCGTCTCCTTGAGATGCCGATCAACCTGCTGCAACCACAAGGCACATGGTCGGCCTATTGGCCTCCTCCACTCACGAGACTCCCTCGCTGAGAGAATCTGGTGAGCAGGATCAGCGTCAGGAAAACGAGCCATGTGTCCATACAGCCGCAGCTAGCGCTCACGTACTATGCGGGTAACAAATCTCATTTGAGTCTCTCTCAGCAACCGCTCGTTGGACACAAAATCCGACCAGCGATAGCCAAGGATTCTCCAAAGAGACCTGGTACCAAAGGAATTAAGTCTCCGTCTCAGATCCTTGGTCAGAGTCCAAGTCTCACATTCATCGAGGAAGACTCAGACTTTCGTCCTCCCGCACAGGTACCGGCAGCGCCACACCCCATTATCCAGTGAATCCATGACTCCCCAGGCCCGAACCAAACGACTATTGACCTCTGACTTTTCATCAATTCCAAGGCAGTTATTAGTATTTGTTTAGCTGGCCCTTTCCATACGTCTCGTAGGTAAATGGGACAAGGTGCGTTGCGTCGGGCTTTTAATTAGATCTTCAACCCTATAGTCTTTCGTTTCTTTAATTTACTCGACTTCCCTTCATTTCAAACACAAACCTGCGATGCATGCATGCAGTAGCGTCAGGAAGGCATGGCGCAACAGCTGCCTCATTTGCATAAGCGCGCCATTTCCTGTTCAAACATCGTGCCACTAATCAAGCGACGTCTCAACTCAGACCCTCAACATGACACTATAACCCTCACCATAATCACTCCAAACGCCTCTTAAAAATCCCCACAACAACCTGCACCTGACCTCTTCACAACAAATGCCACAACTACCAACCACTTCAACCTCATCACCACAATCTCCTCAACCACACCCAACATTTCAACACCTTGACTGCAAACACCACAGCGCTTCCCTCACAACTGCCATCAACCACTTGGACACTCAACACAGTCTCTGAGGGTGCCGGAGGAACGAAGGGCATGCGAGCCGGGGTGTTTCGGCATGTAACAAAGCGCAAACGTGCGCTGGGGTCCTTTCAAAGATGTGCTGGTCGCTAAATAACCACTCTCGAATGGAGTGCAGTACACGTTCAGGGCCGGAGAGCACTCACGAAACCCTCGGCTAATGATAATTGTGGAGCTGTGTCGCGTGGCCAGGCTGAGGAAACTGAGGCCATTTTTGGCTCTGTAGTCTGGCGGGGCGGGGCGACTTTTCGGGGTGCCATCTACGCACCAATGGGGATGCACAGAAATGCCTACAGGGTCCTTTGATCCGCTTTCTGGCTCCTCCCTTGCCCAGGCTTTATAAAAGAGAATCGATCAGGCTCAGTTGAGATATTTTTCGTCCAAGCTCTTTCGTCCAGCCACCAAGTGGAATCTCTAAGGAGCCTTTGCCCAGCCGAGCGCCACCGAGCTGAGAGGGCAGCGCAACCGAACTAACAGCTAAGTTCTTCTGTTTAATAGAAGTTAAGATTGCAGAAGTTGTTCTTGGGTTAACTCTGCACTGTCTTCTTTTGTATATACTAGTGCGGGCCCGTAGGTGCGTAAACGATGACTGGATTGGGGCATTTTTCACCCCCCCTCACCCCCTCTCTCGCCCCCTTCTCTCGTGGGTGAGGCGTGCCAGTATGTGCAGCTTCGTTCCTTCGCTCTCGTAAACGATGACTGGATTGGGGCATTTTTTCAATTAGATCGGACCAACCTTATCATAAATGGCCATAACTTGGGAAACACCTGGGAAACATACTCAGGTCCCCAGCGTCAATTGTGATGTCATATCAAACGAAGAAGAATTGCGTCGCCCCCCTAGTCTCCCCCCTCCTCTCTCGCCCCTCTCTCTCGCCCCCACTCTCACCCCCTCCCTCTCTCGCCCCCTCCTCTCTCCCCCTCTCTTGAATTGTGATGCTCCCCCTCTCTCCCTCCCTCTCTCCCTCCCTCTCTCCCTCCCCCTCTCTCCCTCCCCCTCTCTCCCTCCCCTCTCTCCCTCCCCTCTCTCCCTCCCCTCTCTCCCTCCCCTCTCTCCCTCCCCTCTCTCCCTCCCCCTCTCTCCCTCCCCTCTCTCCCTCCCCCTCTCTCCCTCCCCCTCTCTCCCTCCCCCTCTCTCCCTCCCCCTCTCTCCCTCCCCCTCTCTCCCTCCCCCTCTCTCCCTCCCCTCTCTCCCTCCCCCTCTCTCCCTCCCCCTCTCTCCCTCCCCCTCTCTCCCTCCCCCTCTCTCCCTCCCCTCTCTCCCTCCCCCTCTCTCCCTCCCCCTCTCTCCCTCCCCCTCTCTCCCTCCCCCTCTCTCCCTCCCCCTCTCTCTCCTCTCTCCTCTCTCCTCTCTCCCTCCCCTCTCTCCCTCCCCCTCTCTCCCTCCCCCCACTCCCTCCCCCTCTCTCTCCCCCTCTCTCCCCCTTTCCCCTTCCTCTCTCCCCTCCTCTCTCGCCCCTCTCTGTAAATGTATTCACAAAAAACAAATAAATAAATAAACATTAATTGTGACGTCATTCATGGCATCATAGCACCGTGTCCTGTCATTGGTTTGGTAAATAAATGGCCATAACTTGGGCACCGCTCGTCCGATTGATATCAAACCTCGAAGGCACATCCGCGGGTCCCCAGCAATATTCCTGGCATGTTTCAATCAGATCTGACCGGCGGTCGTCGAGAAACGGTGGTCACACACACACACACACACACACACACACACACACACACACACACACACACACACACACACACACACACACACACACACACACACACACACACAGCTGGAATTATAGATAGATTGTATACCGCTCCTTCCCAATTCTATATCTAGGTGATGCATGACATCATCGCCAGGCACCGAAGGGTGGGAGTACTCAATGTTTACTCTGTTTTCTTGTTCGTTGCAAAATCGACGATTTTGCAAGTATATTGGTTAGTCGATTTTTAGGTAAGCTCGCTGACCTAATATAACTGTTTAATGTCCTCAGGTCTGTCTGTCTGTCTGTCTGTCTCCGTCCGTCTGTCAAAAATTTTTCTTTCTCTATCTCCTCCTAGATGTCTCGGCCGATTGAGTTCTAACTTGACACTATGATAATACTAGTTGCTCTCTATAGATCGTCTGAGCCCTTTTTCCCATTTTCGCCTCGGGGTCAAGGTTTCATCGAAATCGGTTTGCTGGCTTGTGCTGTGGAGCCTCGCGTTGCACGCGCACACACACACACACACACACACACACACACACACACACACACACACACACACACACACACACACACACACACACACACACACACACACACACACACACACACACCACACACACGGAAAACCCGACAATAATGGATATCTAGCGAATCCAAAAAACAGATAGATAGGGGTGAAAATATAACCTCCTGCACCTTCGGTGGCAGAGGTAATTACTTAATTATTGTAGATTTATTACTTACGAAATCTTAAGATTTCGTAAGTAAAGTTGCGGATTCGCGCCCGCCGGCGTGCTGACGGCCACGTAACTCGAATCGGGGCACGTCGCCCACCGGACGGACAATCCAGTCGTGACCCTCTCGGACTAACGCCGGGAACCAGTCACGGGTGGACCTTTCGGTCTCACCGCGATCGAGCCAATCAGCCCCCGCGTGGGATAGGGTTGCTCGCCAAATTCGACCTACCTAAGTACCCACGCGGAGGGTAGACCGGGCGATCGCACCTCGCCGCAGGTCGACTTCGGACACGGGCCACTTAAGCGACCCGTTCCGTACTATCAGAATAACCGAGCGGTGTTATCGTCGACCTCGACGGTTCGATTAATTATCGGGCGTATTCAGCCCACTACCAACCCTTTACGTGAAGCAAGATGGGGATTCAATGAAGGAAAAGACGAAGCGAAGCGGGAGAACAGTTCAATAATAAAGCACATTTATTCGCGGCACACGGGAAGCACACATATTCAATTCCACCAAAAGCACACAGAAAAAACACAATTCCATTTACACAAAAAGCAAATATAAAAGTGAAGACAATGCAGAGCTAATACCGACTACCGAGCACACGGCAACACTTATACAATTCTACTTCACAGACGGCGCCGACAACACATACCCAAAACCAAGGAAAAGAAATACCCTCAAGGATGAGGCGGGCCTGAGGCCGAGACCGGGTCGCGCCTACCCGTCTGGTGATGAGACGCGGAGCGGCGATGGCGCCTCACTCCGCGGGCCTCGCGGACAGTGTCTGGCAGGGGGTGGGAAAGGGGCCCCCTTGGTCGCACTATCTCAGCGCGGGGGGAAACAGGAGGGGGTTGCTGATGCTCGGGGTATAGAGGATCTTTATTATCCCTGGTGTGCGTCTCCACCTCGGCCAGGTCGCGCTGCCGGCCTTCCTCGGGCGTGCAGCTCCCGGCACCGTCGCGAGCACCCCCTCGTCTGCCTTCGCCGCTGCCGCCTCTCCGCCTCTGGACTCTCCACCCTGGACTCTTCTTTGGGCTCTCCTCGTTCGACTCTCTTCAGCTTCTCCAGCTACTGCAGGCTTCGGGCTCCAGACTTCCACACCGCTCTGACTGACGAACACGGTCCTTTTATCCCCCCGTAGCTTCGCCTTTGCCCCCCTCCCTTTGGCCTTTCACCTCGGTCCCCCTTGCCCCGAGAAAATGTGGGCGTGAAGGCTTTTGATCCACAAATTTGCATATATCGATCGTCCTGGAGGCGGGGCCAATTCGCCCCTCGCTCACCGATTGGACGGCAAAAAGTGGGCGTGTGTCGTTTTTGATCCGTTTTTGAAGCACAAAATCCGTGATTTTGTACACGCTGTTCAACGTGCGCCCTGCACGAGTCCAACACCGGTACCCACAGCGGGGCAAGAACGGTGGCGATGCTACGGTTGCGAGGTGTGACGTGAAGGTCGTGGCGGTTGTGGTGAAGCGGCGTTGTGGTTGGTGGTTGATGTTGTGGTTGTGGTGGTAATCATGGCGGTTGGTCCAAAATAAAGATAGTAAAAGAAAAACGGCTATCCTGAAGAGTCGCAGCTCGCATAAATGACATGTATTCCCACTAGACAACGGGTTTGGACCTAACTACACATGTACTTACCGAGATATCTCACCTAAGGGACCTGAATGGTGGTTTGCGAATTTGGTAACCACAACACTACCCCCTCCCCTTTTTACAGACTCGTCCCGAGTCGTCAAATTTTCGTGTGCCATCATGTGTAGTTTTCCCCTAGTACATTTTACCTACGGATCCCTGAGTGCGACATTCATGGTATTCGTGTCCCCAAAATAAATAACCTGAGGGCTGCGTAACTATCTAAACAAACTCACTCACACGGACGACTTAAATAAAATTGCCGGCGCTAAGACATACATGCCGGGGGCGCACTCATATGTACAGTACATCTTAACCTTAACTTACAAATTTTACACTAAACCATGGCCCAGGATCATTGAACTCTGCAAAAGAAAAGCAGTTAGCAGGGAGCCAGGCTGCCCACATGCAGTCTCTGGCTCAAAACAATGCAGGTGACAGGGAACGTGGCTGGCTGCTCACACGCAGTCCAAGGCCTTCCCTTTTGAACTGAACGCAGTGAACCACAACGGTGCATGGGCTGCACAAACGTAGTCTCTGTGCCAGCTCAAGTGGCACACGCAATGAGCACAACGAATGAATGGATGAATGGATGGACGCAAAACACGGTGCACGGGCTGCCACTGCAGGCCCGTGTTGTAGCTGCCAACGGGGCAGTTCTTGCAGCTTGCAAACTGTTGCCTTGATCCTGGCGCACATGGAAATGAACAGGGGGGGGGGCAAAGCAAAAATTGAACGGGGCTGGTGAACGTGGGCAGTGGGCATGGCAAAGGCAGAGGCAGCAGGCAAACACAGCCCGCAGAAGAAGGCCGCTGCAGGCAAACACAGCCCGCAGAAGAAGACCGTTGCAGGCAAACACAGCCGGCAGATGAACTGGCCGGCACAGGCCTTGAAGTACAGCAGCTGCAGACGAAGTGGCCGGCACAGGCCTTGAAGTACAGCAGCTGCAGACGAAGTGGCCGGCACAGGCCTTGAAGCAAAACACGGCCAGCCGATGGCACAGGCCTTGCAGCAAAACAACAGCTGCCGATGAAGTTGGCCGGCCTCCGCCTTGAAGACAAACACGGCCAGCCGATGAAGTTGGCCAGCCTTTGCCGTTCAGTGGAGGTTGGTGGAGGGAGTGCGGTGGTGCTGGCCACTTGGAAGGCGGGCTCGGACCTACCTACCTGTCTCCCTCCCAACCTATCGCCTTTGCCTGTCACTGTACATACCCACTCCCTTAATTTGTCAAACCCCAATTTAGCCCCAACTTATTTTTTTTGTTGTTTTTATTTTTACTTCCCCTCTATAAATCGTCCCCTAACCCCCTTTATCGTCTTTGTTCGGCTAACCTATCCTGTCACCTAGCCTACTCCCAACCCCTACGTTCCCTTCCCGGAGGGGAATAAGGGAGAGCTAACGTCCTGTGTCGATGCCCAACGAAGCCTCAGAATGGCCTCCCCAGAGGTCGGCGATCTAACCCAAAGTGGGTCCAGCGGCCCACAACGACAGCGAGGGAATGGATGGTGCGGAGGGGTACATCTCCTAATCTACCCTAACCATTTAACTGTTAAACTACCCCGGGGCTTTCAACAAGCGCCTTTTGCTTAAACTATTGGTTCTAACAACCCAGATTCCCGTCGCCTGTGTTGGTGTCCTCACAATTTCGGGCCTCGCCCCCCAATTTTCTCTCCGTGCCCTCACACGGTCTCCTGGCTGGGACACGTGGCTCCCTTTGGCAGGCACGACCCTCTGCCGAATCTCCCGCTATGGCACCCCCGGGCACTACACTGCCTCCGAGCCTACCAGCTCCCTAACACCGGGGAGTGCCCCCCATGGCACCTCCCCTGAAACGCACACGTGGCAGGCCGGCCTCCCGGGCCCCTTTCCGAGGGTCACCCGTGCCCACAACACTGCCCACGCGGCTAATGGCGCCCCGGGCCCCCGCACCAAGCAGGCGCACCCGTGCCCACTACTCTATCCCGGCCCCCCATGGGCCCATGGCCTACCGCGGCCGACTAGCCTGGTGCCCGGGTACCCACTCAGCGATACTCACCTTTCGCAGCCACGCTCCCAAGCCCGTCAACAGGGCTCCTGCACCGCTCCAAATGGGTCTCGAGCCTACTTTCCCACCAACAACAAAACGACCTCCATTTTTCAATTTGACTAACCCAGCTAACTCACTCTACACTGACCCCGGGGTCCCTTGGGCGGGAGTCACTCCTCCCCCCAATCACTCATCGCACCATGCATTCCCCATTCACTCCATACACACAGACCCGCTGGCCTCACTCACTCAACAAGTACTCACCTCACAACTCACCAACTCTTCAACACACACACCACTGAACTCTGCCATCCTTCTAACTGCACCCCCTAACTAACTCGTGCTCCCACGTCGTCCCTTAAACTACAGCACGTTCCTTTTAACACTACGTAGCTAAGCTATGTCCCCTCTACACATTCACAAGTCTGTCCATGTCCCCAAATAAATCATTTTATTTCCCCACCTAAATCTGGCTACAATCCCTCTAACTAATCCATTCCACGGACTCCATGAGGACTTACCCCTGCCCCATGAAGTCGGTCTAGCTAAGCTAACCCTTCCCCCTAACTAGTTTCCATCCTGTGCCCAGGGTAAGGGGGTCTTTCACCCCTTGCCCAGGAATCCTGTACACCCGAAAGTGAGGCTTGCTTTTTTTTTTTCCATGCGTTGCACCTGCGCGGCAACTCAGAGCTCGCGCACTTTGCACCTGCCCGTGACGTCATGCAGCTGCACGTGTTCCTCGTCCCTCCTTGGACGGGACCATCCGGCAGAGATACCCCTCCTGCCGGATTCCAACCCCACGTGCAGCCATGACGTCACCGTGCGCATAAAAAAAACAAGCCCCACGTCTCGAGGGGTTCCCCACGCGAACACATGTGCTTTGCCCGTTGGAGCTTAACACACACGATCGCGTGGAGAACCCGTCCGGTCCAAATCTGTTATCCTGCCTAAACTTTGTCCGTCCGCGGGATCGGCAAATCCACCGCGTGCGTTTCCGGACCGGGACTTCACTCTCGCAAGCGAGCACATGGTGGTCTCGTGCGTTGCACAGCACGGACCTCGTGCTCACTGCTGGGTGAACCCGGCACAGTCCCCGAAACAGCTACAGCCGCTACTCGGCTTTCGTTTCTCCCATGTCGCCGTCTCCGTCTCCATTCGACCCACGCACACCTGCGTGTTACGACGCACACACTCCACTCCATCACATTCACACCGGGAGACGCGGCTGCGTGCTCCCGCATGCCCACCGACATCTCCCTCACATACCGCTCTCTCACACACACGGTCTCCCTTGCATACGGCCGTTCACTCACGCGTGCCTCACTACTCACACAAACCATACTACTCACACACGCGGGGGCACTCAACCGCTGTGCCTCATCCACACACCGTGCCTCACTCGTACACGCGGGGGCACTCAACCGCGGTGCCTCATCCACACTGGCCGTTTCACTCACACACACGGCCTCTTCCACACACGGTGCCTCATCCACACACGGCGTGCTGGGAAGCACGCACTCCGGCACCATCGCCACCACACCACTCACACACGGGGTCGCTTCCACACATGGGGACGCACTCACACCTTGCACCACACACACAGGGACAACCACACTGGGGATTCGAGTCCCCACAAGGGTCTCCGGGGCCTCTATATCCCCCAAGCTCTCCGTGCACCCGTCCACAGCACTCGTCTCCTCAACCTCGCAAAGCACGACCGAACTCACCTGGTCGTGACTCGCCTCAAGGGGGCATACTCCCTCCCCTCGTTCCTGGAGGAGGCCATCCAGCTGCTCGCACCGGGTCCCTGCACGCTCCGCGAGCTCACCCCCATTATCCTCCACTACCTCCGTGTGTGTGTGCGCGTCACTTACCCCGTCTTCATCGTGCAGTCTTCCCTCTATCGTTCCCATCTCCCGTGTCTCTGCCAACTCAGTCACCTCTTCACCCTTTACCTCCCTTGTCTCTACTATTTTTATTCCCTTTGTCGTCACCTTGTGTCTCGTCTCGCACGTTTTGGTCTCCCCATTTAATTTTTCCCTTTCGGTCACCGTTGCACCCCCACCCAGCTCGTTCGTTTCTACACGTGGAGTCGCCATTTTTATCTCCCTGGTCACGGCCTTCATGCCCACCTGCAGGCTTCGGCCCATGTTCTGCGTCTCACCCCGCAGCTTTTTCGTTTCTTCCTTCATTTGCTGTGTATTCGCATCCATTTTTTCGTTCATTTTTTTTATTTTGTCATTTATGCTCTGCGCGAGTTCCATAATCTGCCGCATTGTCACCTGCCCTGGCCACTCCCACTGACTACATTTAGTGGTGGAGTTATAATAAAAAAACCGACCAGATGAACGGCATCGATGCCTTTCCCAACCTTCTGGTACGGGTTTCTCTTGCACGGTAATCTCGTCCTGAGCCATGGATTCTACATTACTATTACACATACCAAATCCACCCGGCACCCGCTCGCCTTGAGACGCCATCTTGCTTCTCGTGAAGGGTTAATTTCGCTCGCTCGTAATTTGGAGGGAATCGGGGGTCGCTTCTCTCACCCCTGGATCGATTCCCGTGAATTTAGCCGGAGACAGGAGAGCCTGTTTTCCTGTTCTCCGATACCAGTGCCGCGAGGAGGGCAATGAATTTGTATCGCACGACCTGACACCAGTGTTACGGATTCGCGCCCGCCGGCGTGCTGACGGCCACGTAACTCGAATCGGGGCACGTCGCCCACCGGACGGACAATCCAGTCGTGACCCTCTCGGACTAACGCCGGGAACCAGTCACGGGTGGACCTTTCGGTCTCACCGCGATCGAGCCAATCAGCCCCCGCGTGGGATAGGGTTGCTCGCCAAATTCGACCTACCTAAGTACCCACGCGGAGGGTAGACCGGGCGATCGCACCTCGCCGCAGGTCGACTTCGGACACGGGCCACTTAAGCGACCCGTTCCGTACTATCAGAATAACCGAGCGGTGTTATCGTCGACCTCGACGGTTCGATTAATTATCGGGCGTATTCAGCCCACTACCAACCCTTTACGTGAAGCAAGATGGGGATTCAATGAAGGAAAAGACGAAGCGAAGCGGGAGAACAGTTCAATAATAAAGCACATTTATTCGCGGCACACGGGAAGCACACATATTCAATTCCACCAAAAGCACACAGAAAAAACACAATTCCATTTACACAAAAAGCAAATATAAAAGTGAAGACAATGCAGAGCTAATACCGACTACCGAGCACACGGCAACACTTATACAATTCTACTTCACAGACGGCGCCGACAACACATACCCAAAACCAAGGAAAAGAAATACCCTCAAGGATGAGGCGGGCCTGAGGCCGAGACCGGGTCGCGCCTACCCGTCTGGTGATGAGACGCGGAGCGGCGATGGCGCCTCACTCCGCGGGCCTCGCGGACAGTGTCTGGCAGGGGTGGGAAAGGGGCCCGTTGGTCGCACTATCTCAGCGCGGGGGGAAACAGGAGGGGGTTGCTGATGCTCGGGGTATAGAGGATCTTTATTATCCCTGGTGTGCGTCTCCACCTCGGCCAGGTCGCGCTGCCGGCCTTCCTCGGGCGTGCAGCTCCCGGCACCGTCGCGAGCACCCCATCGTCTGCCTTCGCCGCTGCCGCCTCTCCGCCTCTGGACTCTCCACCCTGGACTCTTCTTTGGGCTCTCCTCGTTCGACTCTCTTCAGCTTCTCTAGCTACTGCAGGCTTCGGGCTCCAGACTTCCACACCGCTCTGACTGACAAACACGGTCCTTTTATCCCCCCGTAGCTTCGCCTTTGACCCCCTCCCTTTGACCTTTCACCTCGCTCCCCATTGGCCCGAGAAAAAGTGGGCGTGAAGGCTTTTTGATCCACAAATTTGCATATATCGATCGTCCTGGAGGCGGGGCCAATTCGCCCCTCGCTCACCGATTGGACGGCAAAAAGTGGGCGTGTGTCGTTTTTGATCCGTTTTTGAAGCACAAAATCCGTGATTTTGTACACGCTGTTCGACGTGCGCCCTGCACGAGTCCAACACCGGTACCCACAGCGGGGCAAGAACGGTGGCGATGCTATGGTTGCGAGGTGTGACGTGAAGGTCGTGGCGGTTGTGGTGAAGCGGCGTTGTGGTTGGTGGTTGATGTTGTGGTTGTGGTGGTAATCATGGCGGTTGGTCCAAAATAAAGATAGTAAAAGAAAAACGGCTATCCTGAAGAGTCGCAGCTCGCATAAATGACATGTATTCCCACTAGACAATGGGTTTGGACCTAACTACACATGTACTTACCGAGATACCTCACCTAAGGGACCTGAATGGTGGTTTGCGAATTTGGTAACCACAACAGTATATTGGTGACTTCCGTCCTCTGTGTGTGTTTGTGTGTTTGTTTGTAGGCACGATAACTCGAGAACGGAAGAAGCTACCAATGTCAAATTGCACCACGTGATTCAGGAGGGTGATGGCTAGCGCTGCTTAGATTCTGGTCAAAATCGGTCAAAGGTCAAGGTCACAGTGAGGTCAAACATAATTCCGTAAATTAATATGGAGAAATGGAGTATTTTGCTTCGGTCGACGTTACGAGTTTGTTTTAACTTCGATTTTAATTTTGTCTTCGGTTTTTTGCGATCGCTTAGGACGCTTAACACTCGGTCGTCGAAATTCTGGGAAAATCGGATGTTTTGGAGACGTTTTAAGATTGTATAAAAAATATTTCACTCGCCGCGTCACGGCTCGTCACGTGGTGCAGCGCGCTTGAGTAGAGGCGTCGTTGAGTCACGTAAAGGTTTTGCGTGTGCGCGCTGACGGTGTTTTCGATAAAGATGGTGTTTAAAAGTCATTTTTTTTTAATCCCAATAAAGGTTATCATCGCATGCCTGACTCGCTAAGCCGTCGGATTATGTAAAGATTGTTGGTGGATGTCCGAATGTTACGGTTTTGTGACTTTGATAAAATAATATTAAATAATTGCTTGGAGAAATGGAGATTTTTGCTTCGGTCGACGTTACGATTTTTGATGGTTTGGTACAGAATCGTCGTAGAAATTTCTGGTTTGCGTCGCTACCTTCTCTCGAGACAGCTTTTATTAGACAAGGTCAGAGGTCAAGTTGACGATTTCGTAAGTACCAGTCGATGACTGCTTGTTTATTTTCTTTCTCATCCCTTCAATATCTCAGGCATATTTTGAGCTGGGGAAGCTGATATTTGGTCACGACATTGACCAAGTGACTTGGTTATAATGGGTATTTTTGATTTATCATTTGTACATATTTACCTCAAAAGTAAATTTGAACACGTACACCGCTCCCTCCCAATTCCGTCTTCACGTGCTGCACGGCAACATTGCGGGGGCCACAAAGGCGCTGGAAATTGGCTGCAAGTTTTAGAAATTAAATCCTTTGTACTTCGAGGTAATATGTTCCAAATTTGAGCATCGTCCATTTCAGCATTCTTCAGTTTTCAAGGAAAACCCTCAAATCACGTTGGTGTCTGTCTGTCTGTCCAAAATGTGTTGGCGCTCATATCTCAAGGGCTATATATTGAAATGAGCTGAGATTTGGAATATACATCAGAGAATATATCTAATTAATGGAGGAGGAGAGGAGAAGATTGGGACCATACTCTGTGCAGAGCGTTGGTGCTGCCGAAGCAGTCTCCTTAGCTATTGTGCACAATCCTGGACGGGTCGCCACTCTGACATAGTATACTAGCAAGCTGTCACTCATTTTGCCGACCTCGGATGGATGACAAGCCGAGTTAACCCCACCTGGTATTAATTCAACAGCTGAGCAGGATTTGAACTTGGGGACCCTCAGATCTCAAGCCCACCACCCTAACCATTAAGCCAACACCAGGCATTAATTAATGGCTTTCATAACAAATTCCACCAAAGTGCCAAAGGTTTTTCTTTTTTGCTATTGTTTGCTCATATTCAACGACATGCATTATCCAACGACGACATGTCGTTGAATATCAATATCAACATGTCGTTGAATATCATATTCAACGACATGCAACGACAGAAACATCATGCAATTCTGCTCGGTTTCCAACGAAGGGCAGCACCATCTATCATTTTTGCAAACGCATTAGTAGATCAATAAATTTTTGATTCAAATAAGGCATCTACAATTGTCCATACTCGTTACCCTGCACTCGCAAAGTGAAAAGCAGGGTTAAGCGAACGCTAGTGTACATACGTACGTCATACGTGTCTGCATTTTGTTAAGGTTGAAAACCGTTCAGCGGAGAAAATTGAACCTCTACCACGTGTTACATGACCGTGTGATTATGCCGTCACTCTTTTGATGTCAACAGGCAAATTTTCTAAAATCCTCAATTTTCATCTGATTGACTAGAAATTTGAACAGGATTTTCATATCAAGTCACTGAATTTAACCACCACATATTTTTGAGCTCGAACTTAGGCCAAATTTCTGAAATCCTCAGTTTTCTTCCGATTAACTTGAAAACTTGATTTGAATAGAATTTTCATATCAGGTCACTAAATTCAACCAGCAAGCATTTTTGAGGTCAACGTAGGTAAAAATCATAATATAATGGGCGTAAGCCTGGAACTTCAAACACACTTTTCTCCGAACGTATTCTGTTCATACTTCCAAAATCTTCACATTATGTGTTCCATGTATTTTCGCAGGTGATAGCGGATTCAAAAAAATCGAATATAGATCGAATTTTCAGAGGGAATCTATGACGTCACAATCAGCAGCGTTCGGCGGCAAACCGACGGCCGGGTCCCAGACGACGTGCTTTACTTAACCAAGTCCATGAGTTCAGGACGTTTGTTCAACTCAGCATTTATGACTTTTATCTTGCCATGTTGTTAATCTGTTGATGGAGGTAATATAGAAACGATAATTATGTCAAATTGTTCGTGCTACTCATCTGGCACTCTGTGTCAAGACCAACAATCTAAAGCGACCGGTGTCAAATGCAACCATGGGCACCCAGACATGCCACCAATATGAACTGAGCTGTTGAATGCGGCACAAAACATCCAAAGAAACTACCGTAACCGAGTATTGTGATCCGTCCTCTCCCCCATACCCGTCGTAGACGGATATCTGCTTGTATTTTCTACAGTTTTCAATTTTCATCCGATTGACTTGAAATTTGAAGAGGATTTCCACATTTGGTCACCGAATTCAACGACCAATTATTTTTGAGGTCAACATAGGCTGAATTTCTAAAGTTGTCAATTTTCACCTGATTGACTTTTAATTTGAAGATGATTCATGAGAAAAATTCCAGGGGCATAGAAAAGGCCCCTTTGTATGGTATGTGCCATGTGGTGACCTGGAGAAAAGAAGACATTCCATGGCTTGTGGAAAATGCCAAACGATAGAAAATATATCATCTTCATTAAATAATGGAGCGCCCTACATATATAGGCTAAGACCCATTATGACTTGGTTTAATTTATTTTGTTTTGTGTGTGTGTGTACCTTGAAAACGAAAATGCCTAAGATAATGTGCATGTGCGTGATCAATTTGTTAAAAAATTGGCACCCTGAAGATGAACATTTCCAGAGCATTACTTGGTTTTGCCGAAGAACACAAGGGCAGTACAGCATGCACATGAGATTTTTTGAATGTGCGTTATATTTTATCGTCTGCCATTTTCCACAAGCGATGCAACGTTCCTTCTTTTCTATAGGTTACCACGTGGCATATACCATATAAAGGGGCCTTTTGTATGCCCGTGGGATTTTTCTCAAGAATTGCTTGTTATAAATGTACCCAGCTTGATTCTGTCTTTTCCTTCATTGGTCCAGCATGGTCCACACATTAGCCTAGCCAGGAAGTTATATCCCAATAATCTGTTTATTAGCAATCTGAACTTGGCAGCTCCGCTCGGCTGCACCTGATATGGTAAGTTTAATGCAAGTATGCATCGAGGGCATGATTTCCTGATGAGACAGCATTTACCACAGTTAAACATGAGTCAGACTGAGGTCACTGGGTCACGTGGTTAAATTGTTGGTGTTCGCAGTCAATTACCGACCCGCCGTGCCACGGACTTATTCGTGTGCGACGGCCTCTTCCCGGTGAGTCCAGGGAGAACCAGGGACACCCCCACACTCATGGTGGACCTGGGTTCACGGGGTACAACACATTCTTTGCTTTTGTTTATCCTGATCTCGGGTGGGTTTTATTTCTCCATTGTTTGAACCTTTTTGTTTATCCTGTTCTCGGGTGGATGTTGAAAAAGAAAAATTCTTAATTTTCATCTCTGCAGGTCTGGTGAGGATTTATGTATGTTTTTTTCCTTTGGAATCATTTAGTTTTATTTATACTGGTCTGGAGAGAATTTTGTTCTTTTTATCTTTTGAATCTTTTTCTTTCGCAGTGTGCCACCAGTTGTAGCAAATTGTTGAGCTCGAGGCCTTTTGGATGATATCGTTATCCTTGCATTCTCGTAATTCAGGAAGAAAACTCAATTCATTCTGGCAGTTGAAAGTGTTAAATAATAACATAACACTTTGAACCGTGCAACATTCATTACCCTTGCCAAAGGAGAGGGTTTTGCACTTGGGTCCGTTTGTTACTTGGCGAAAAAAAATTTTTCTCCAAGGATGTTGAGCTGTCATGTTTGTCTGTTTGTCTGTCTGTCTGTCAGTCACATGATTTTTGGCCACAGTTTTCAAGCAATTGTTCTGAATTTTTTTTGTTTGTGTAGATGACTGGCCAAGGAGAGCAACACTCTTATTTTGGTGAAGATCTGGATTTGAGAAGTTCTTAAGTGGTTCTTCACCTTTCAGAGATCGGGCCAAAAACTATATATAACACTATCTCCAAAGGTTTGGATGGATTCACATGAAACTTGGTGGACAGATTTGGAATGCCACCAGGAAGAATTGATTCAATTTTGGTAGAGATCGAATCCAGATCTTCATACGAGAATTATTTAATTTTCAACTGATTCTTCACCATTCAGAGATCAGGCTAAAAACAATATATAACACAATTTCTCAAAAAGTTGTGGATGGATTTGTATGAAATTTTGTGGATAGGTTGGGTGTGTAAAAAGGAACAATTAATTCAATTCTGTTGAAGATCTGAATCCGAATTCAGATTTGAGACTTTTTCAAGTCGTTCTTCGCCATTGAGAGATGGGGCCAACAGCTATGTATAGCATCGATCCATCCATCCATTGGAACCATACTGTGTGCAGAGCGTTGGTGTTGTCGAGGCAGTCTCCTTGGCTATTGGGTACAATCCTGGACGGGTCGCCACTCCGACACAGGATACCAGCAAGCTGGCACTCATTTTGCCGATCTCGGAAGGATGGCAGGCAGTCAACCCCACCTGGTGTTAATTCAACAGCCGAGGGGGATTTCAACTCGGGATCCTCGGATCCCAAGCACACCACCCTAATCATTAAGCCAACACCAGGCATTATGTATAGCATGATGTATCAAAAAGTTGTGGATGAGTTTGTTTGGTGACAAGAAGAAGCCGATTCGATTTTGGTTCTGGTCCGGATTCAGATCCGACCCATCAGTGGGATATAATATTGAAACTGTTCAGCCTGGTGGAGCTACGTGCTCTACCGAGTGCCATTCCGTTTCACCAAGTTGTCACTGATTTTTCATTTGTTTGTCCGCACAGAACTTTAGTGTTTTTCTCCGCAACCATTTGTCGGATCGAGACAAAATTTTCACCATAGGAGTGACTACTCAAGTAGAATGTTTTGCTGATAATTATGATATCATAGGTCACATCGTGTGGCAACCAGGTTGGAAAAACAGAAAAAATTTGGACTGATGTATCATCAAAACCATATCATGGAAAAATTTAAAACTTGAGAATCAGATGAAAATTTATTACTCATGGGGAATAAGTGTTTTTCATTTTTGTTTTCTTTTAATTTTTTTTCAATGATGTCATAATTGCATATGTAGAATGTGACATCTGATCAGTATTAAAATTTTTGAGCATCATCTAGAGATAATGGTCCACAGAAAATATTTTGATGACACAAACAGATCGAGGCGAAACTTTACACGTTGACCGCCTATCCGTGAGGAACAAAAGTTTCACACATATGATGTCATAGGTCACATGGTTTGGCAGCCATGTTGGATTTATCCTAAAACCCATAAAAAATCTTCTTCTCCAATACGTCTGAACAGATCGAGCGGAAACTTCACACAAATGTTCCCCAAGCCATGGGTGGACAAGTTTGTTAAAGAATCATTGAGAGGTCACATGGTTTGGCAGCCTAATTGGATTGAAGAAAAATATTAAATCATGTTTTCTCTGGAACCGCTTAATCGATCGATGTGAAATTTCAAAATTATGATCTCGTCGAGATGGGGAATACATGTTTTAAATTTCAATTTGATTGGATGCATGGTTTGGCAGCCAGAATAATTTAATTTAATGATGTAGGTTCCTTTTCTTTATTTAGTTTATTTTTTAATAAGGCTCATTTGACTGTGCCTGGATGAGTTTGAGGGTAGAAGAGTAGCAGCTGAAATGCGAATCCTATCCATGTTCATCCTGATGACTTCATCTTTGCTTTTTGCTTCTTTGGGTTCCTTCTGATGACTCCAATGCAGGACTGTACCTATTTAGTCTTCCACTTGATTTGAATTGAATTTATTTTAATCTCATTCAAAATTCAATTGAACAATAATAATAATTAAAAAAAAATCGTCATGGGTCAGGGTCAGGTGCCCCATCAAAGCCGGGGTTGCATCAAAGTGGGACGTCTTGGTACTCGGTCATCACTGCCAGCAGTTATATAGTGGCAGATCTAATTATGTCTCTTATTAATTACATAACACACCAGTACACAAAATACACCACACAAAACAAGTCCTGGTGAGGGTTTGCAATCTCTGATTGCTCTTTTTTTCTTGTTTTTAAGAGTAGGAGCTTGCGGGTGCCATTAAGTGATGAAAATTCCTTTTGTGCATTTTGCAGGATTATCAAAGAGCTTTGAAATATATTTCAAAACTTTCTTTTGCACAAGCTGAAAGCAACATGAAAAGATATGGCAAATGTCTGATGCAACATGTTCCTGAGGAGACGACAAATTTGCTGAGGCGTCTGTGCACAGATTACAAGGCTGCGTCTGCTGCAAACATGCATGAGGAAGGACTTGTGGACGATGTCAACAAGGTGTTCTTTTATTTGGGTTTCTTTTTTACTTTTTTTCGACTTCAACTTAGATCAATATTTCAAGATGAGGCCATCTCTATCATGGCCTGGCAGGACAACCTATATGTATGTACACTCGTATCTCAGATGTCTAGCCTGGGTTTGATTCTTAACCCAGCTATACATTGTGTACCATTCCTTGGATGGACATTCTAACTGTCCCATCTTCCATCACCAGATGTTGGTGGATGTTAAAAGTCCCATCATATCCTTCATTCACACCAAAGACTTGAAATTGTCCATGCTTCTTTATTGCTTGCCACTCAGTATTGAAACGAGAGCACTGACAAACATCCACGGGGAGGAGGAAATCCTTCTCAATTGCTTTGCTGTGTTGATAGTAAAATGATGTAATAAAAGATTGATGCTGTCACTAGTATGTAGACTCTAGAGTGTTCTGGGAAATGTTGTTCCTTTCTCCAAGCTCAGCGGGTGTATGTGTCGGTGTCTGATATTTTCGTTGCAGGTCCTCCACGACCTTAATTTAGAACCTGTAATATAAAAGGAAATTGAAGATTGTCGCATTGGAGGCGTCGTTAACGGTCACTTTGAGCTGCGGATCCTAAAACGGAGTTTCGGATGTTACTACATTCAAAATAACTAGGATTACCCAACATGCACCTAACTTAGCTGAAACTGCTGGTGTTGGTGTTCCCATGGTAAGACAGGAAAATGGGAAAACGTTTTCTTCACAAATGAATGGTTTATTAAAGGTATATTGGAGGGGAGAGAGACGAGAGGCCAATAATAAATAAATAGGACAGACCAGGCGCTCAAAGGACAAACTAGTAGGGAAGCACACTCATTTAGGTTTTAGGCTTTATTTATTTTCATTGTACATCACCCAACTATGGTGTCAAATAAATACCGATTCTCACTCAACAATGGGGAAGGAGTCCGGGCTTGAGGCAAGTCTCAAACTGGTTGTGGGTGCAATATGGCTCGAGCTGATTGGTGATCCGTGCAGGCTGGTGCTGCACATGGTGATTAGGAGAGGTATTGTGATGAGAGGGATACTGCCTCTGCCAAAGTCTGACCCCACCTCCAAAACGAGAACTAAAGTCCAAAACTCCAACTCCACAACTATAACTGCAAATTGGGCATGGTTACGGCCTTCGTAAACAATTGGCACTGCCTTTTTGGGTGGCGCGTCCTGCTTAATAGCCGTTTGCTTCTGTGGGAGTGCCATCTTCAAGGCCATCCTGCCCCACTGGGCGGTTTCATGAAAAGAGTCTTGCGTGTCCCCTCTCCAAGGCTCTGCAGCTGATCTAACCACCACGGCCTGCAGTACTCCGGCCAAATAGTTCCTGCTGATTCCTCCTAAAGTTGTGTCTTTGTGCCCAAGTCCTCACCTGGCCTCGCTCAAAAACGAGATGTTTTACATTACGCACTGACTATCTGCTTTATATTTAACACTCACTGCCTCCTCAGTGCACGCTTAACAAAACGACTTACTCTGACAATTTTCCCTGTTACTGTAGTATTCGAATATATGGTCACACGGTCCATACTATTCTTACCACAATCTAGTTCTAGATCTCTCCCCCCCCTCCCTCCACTTTCCATGTAAAAAAATATTCACAAATCATCTTTAAACTAGATGTAAATGTTTGTCGGCACCAGACTTTTACATTTATGCTCCTCCTCTGTCCTTCAGAGCCTGCTCATGACAACCTCATCATCAGTGATCTTTTCTACTCCTTTCACTGACATCGTGCATCTGCTTCCTGTTATTACTGCTTATCTACCTCTTTACCTGCTTTCTCACTGTTTATCCACTTGTTTTTTGGCACATTACTGTCTTCCGTTGAGATATCTCTGCGTTCTTTAACTCCCAAATATTCCAATGTATAGAAATAACATTATAGAGAGTAATGCATTCTGAAAGTGTTTTATTTTATTATTTCACAATAATAAAAAACAACAACCTTTCAACTTGTTTATTTTACTTCTTATCCTTTTATCAATTGGAGGTTGTGTTTTCTCATCAATCCGGTAATTACGGTGGTCTCCAAGAATTATCCAAACTTGCCTTCACCTGGTGTTTGGAAATGCATGTCTTTATACTTGAATCGTTGTCATTGACAGGGTAATGCAGAAGAGTTCATTCATATTTTTGCAAACAATCGTGCTCACCTGAAGGAGTTTTTGAAGCACATGACGGAAGTTGAGCCAGTTTGCCCAATGGGAGTGTATGAGACGCTGCTGGAACTCGAGCTTCGAGACTGGGTCCGTGAAGATGACCCTCGAGTAAGACTTCAACTGCGTTTCAAAATTCGGACCATTGGGTTTGCATTTGCAGTTAAATCGCACCCGTGTTCAAAGGGAAGCGATTCAGTTTGACATTTTTAATATGAAATTGGCAAAGCCTAGAAACAAACGAAACCCATTATAATTACCCTTTGGAACCTCTTGGGATTAAACACAGTGTGTTAGAAAGGTTGTTCTTCATTTTTATTGGAAGGAAGGATGTACCTGAATATTTAGTGGCTTCATTGCTTAAAAATGTTTCGATTAAAAACTCCGAAATGGAAGTTTTTATAGGGACACTGGAAATCTGCTGGGTTTTTTTCTCATGTTTGAATGTAACATAAAGTATTCTTTGCTCTTTTCAGCTTAAATTGGAGTTGCAGAATCGACTGATGAAGCTTTTGAGAAGTGGAGTTTTTAGTAATGACATTGACAAGGCATTGATTATGTGCCAGATGCACAACTTTAAAGATGGGGTTCTCTTTCTCTACGAAAAAGCTCATCTGTAAGTATATTGCTTTGCATCTTGTTGCCGAGTCATTGATTGTTTTTGGACATTGACCCCTCCATTTTTTGGGATTGCAACAATGTCATTTCATGTTCTTGATTGTGTGACGTTGTTAATGGCATTTATGAAAGTTGTTCTCTTGGGAGCTTGTGATTTATCCCGAGGCAAGATCTGTCAATGGTGAGTAATGCAATGATAAGTGACGTGGTAATTTATTTTATTTTAAATCTCTTGTGTGTTCTACTTGATATTTCCCAGTTACCAACAGGTTGTGCAGTATCACATGGACAACGATGATTACGCACACGTGATAGAATCTTGCAAAAAGTTTGGCGATAAAGAGAGTGGATTGTGGGAACAAGTTTTAGGCTACTTTGCTAGCAAGGAAGAGAACTGCAAACAGTACATTATGGAAGTTTTGGAGCACATAGACTCGAACAACCTGATGTTGCCGTTGCTGGGTAAGTTGTGTGTGATTTGTACAAATTGTGATGGTGGGTGCAGCCTTGCCAAACAGACTTTCCTGATGACTTTTGACATCAAATTTGCTTGTTACCTTCGCCAAAGGAGGGTATTGCGTTTGGGTCCATTTGTTTGTCTGTCTGTTTGTTTGCACAGAACTTTCGTGTTTATCTCTGCAACCGCTTGACGGAATGCGACAAAATTTTCACCTTTGGTGCGACGACTCACGTAGAATGCTTTAATGATAATTATGACGTCATTGGTCACTTGGTGTGGCAGCCATATTGGGAAAAAACTTTGAACCTCTGTACCTCTGAAACCGCACCAAGGGAAAAAATTGAAACTTGGCACATAGCAAGTACTCCTCATGGGGAACGAGTGTGATTATTATTATTCTTCTTATTAATTTTTTTCATGACGTCATAGTTACATATGTAGAACGCCACATCCGATCAGTATGAAAATTGAGTCATCTCGGTATAAAATGGTCCACAGAAGAAAAATTGATGTCACCGGTCACGTGATTCAGCAGCCATTTTTTTTGGTTTTTAACCTTCAAAAATCTTCTTTGAAGTGGCTGAACAGATCGAGATCAAACTTTACACGTATGACTGCCTGTCCATGAGGAACAAAAGGTTCACACATGATGTCATTGATCACATGGTTTGGCAGCCACTTTGGATTTACCCAAAAACCTATAAAAATACACCACTCAAAAGAAGTGTTAGCGAGGGTCTGCAATCTCTGATTGCTCTTTTTCTTGTTAACCTTGTGGCATATGGAACAAGTAGGCAATAGTTGGGGTGAATGGGGGAGCAGTGAGCTGGTGCTACGAAACTCAAACTGACCTTATTTTTAAGGATTTCTTGTTAGTATCAAAGAAACGTGTCCGCTCTACGTTTGCCTTCCAGATTCCAGAAAAAAAAGTTTAAAATTCTGCTCACTTCATGTGCTTTGCTTTGCTTTGCTTTGCTTCTTCACATCATTGCCGTTTCACAGTGCCGTCTAAAGACTCCGAAGGCTCCTTGGTACAGTGCAAGTTGAGCCCCAACTGTCTTACAACAGAAAATGGTGATGCTTCTCTAATTGTAACGATAAATGTGTATTACCCTGCGCTTGCGAAGCGAAATGTGGGGTTAAGCAATTAGTTGCGTCTGTCTGTCTACAACCGTCAGTTTATGATGGAGGAACAAAATTTTAATTGAATGTTACATTTTGAACACAAATCAGAAAACAAAGTTGTCGTTTCACAGTACTTTGGTTCTGCATTCAGCCCGCTCGCACATGCATAGAGTTGTGTTTAAAAAAAAAAAAATACTGTCTCCCTGCCAGCAGTCAAACATCATTGAAAATCATTCCAAACAGGAAACATGATTTTTTTTTTTGTTTTTAAAGGACATCATAAAGGGCACAAACGACAGACAAGAAGCAGGAATGTAACGTGTTAAATAAGGTGGTGTATCTGCAGTAGTAAACTTCTGGATTTTTTTTTCTATGACCTTTAAAGTTTTAATTAATCTTTTTTTTCTACAACCTTTAAATTAAGTCTTTAATTTCGATTGAATTATACACTTGAACACTGGAGAACAAAGTTGCCTTTTTGGCACTTTCCAAACCCTTCCATTTAGCAGTACTTGGACATATTAAAGAAGGTGGTGTATAAAACACTGCATCAGTGGCACAAAACGTCCAGCATTTTTAAAATACGACCTTTAAAATCATTTTTATTTCAGTTGAGTTTTTACTGGAACACTGCATGGGGCAAGGTGTTATATGAACTCTCTAGTTTACCATCCCCTACGCAGCGGAAGATGGGGTTTTGCACTCGTGTGCGTGCGTGTGTCTTGGCCGTAACTTTTTTTTTACCATTTGAGTTTTTGTCATCAAATTTTCAATAAAGCTTTATTGCAAGAATATAGGGAAGACAAATTAATAATTAAAATTTAAAAAAAAATTATTATTATTATTGTTATTCTTGGACCCTTTATTGGCCTTTTTTTGCTCTATTATCTTTCTATACATTTTTCTCAACAACCACTTGTCTGACAATTTTCACTGGAGCATCGACCCCTCCCCCCCCATGAATAATATTTTAATTAGAATAGTGACGTCATAGGTCATGTGATATGGCAGCCATCTTGAATTAAATGCAAAAAATTAAAGCATATCTTTGAAAACACTGATCGGAAAAATTTGAAACTTCGCACATCTCATTCGACATCCAATGGGGAATAAAGGATTGTTGGTACGACTTCATCGGTGAAGTGGTGGACCAGCCATAAATGTTTTAATCAAAATCCTTGTTGACCATTGAGAATCAGTGTGTACGTCCAGACGAACATTTTTATCAATTGAGATTTTGTCATCAAATCTTCAAGAAGCCTTTATGAGATTGGAGAACACATGAATAAATGTACTATATATATATATATATATATATATATATATATATATATATATATATATATATATATATATATATATATATATATACTGTAGTTTCATGAAGTTTAGTTTGAGTACAAAGCAGACGCTGACGGGCTTTGCTTTTTGAGATGCTTTCTGGTTACAATTGTGTGTGTATTTGTGTGCCCGGGAAGGGTTTAAGCATAAAAGCTTTTGTGTTTTGTTTTTTCATAGTCGAGGCAGTTGGGGAAGGGGAGAGATGCAAATTCTTGATGTAAATGTGTTGCGCCACTTGCAGTGAGAGAGTGTATTTCAAGTCCCAGCTGTTTACATTATCACAACAGCATCTCCATGAAAACTTGTAGAATCAAAAACTACTTGGCCAATTTACATATGTGCTTTGTATTTTACGCTCTCTGAGACAAAATATGTTAAGTGGTAGTTGTACTTTGGGCATGCATGGAAATGTTCTACTAAGATGGGATGGCCACCTCCAACTTGTATTTTTACCCTTATTTAGTGTGGGATCGTCATACCTGATAATGCACTCCTGAAC
The DNA here is from genome assembly GCF_056783735.1 of Eptatretus burgeri. Lineage (NCBI taxonomy): Eukaryota > Metazoa > Chordata > Myxini > Myxiniformes > Myxinidae > Eptatretus > Eptatretus burgeri. The sequence goes on from NC_140961.1 coordinate 144,513,481, forward strand.
ACAACTTAAACTGGATGTTATCACTTCAAAAAAAAATATATATATATATATATATCGAGCGTCCGGAAGTTTTCCATATCATTTGAAAATACTCCATTTCTATGTCTGAGTGTAAGGAAAATGAGTCATCATATATATATATATATATATATATATATATATATATATATATATATATATATATATATATATATATATATATATATATATATATATATATATATATATATATATATATGACTAGCTGGAGGACCCGGCGTTGCCCGGGGAAAAAAAAGGAATGAGAAAGGTGTAAATTGTGGTGCTTACTATAGATCACATTTATATATCACATCTAATTTGGACACATTTCACATTTCTTTGTCGTTGTCAGCGTTCGTCATCAGTGCTCATGAGGCTGTCACGGAGGTTGGCGTAGCTATCAGCAAACAAGTTATTTTGCTCCCGGCGAATAAAGCCCAGTCGCTCTGTCTCGATCTTGCAGTAGACATCGACCAGAAACTGCTGAAAGAGTCGTCACATCTGCAGTATGTGGTTGCCCTCTCTCACCATGATGTGGTAGCTGTAGTACTGCAGCTGTGAGTTTTCATCCATCCTGTCCAGTAGCATTCCTGCCCACTAGATGGATGCTGGAGCCATCTGTTCCATATGGGAACACTATGGGATACTGGAGTGCATCATACGATCATGCAGCTAACTGATCCTTTTATGTGCCCCATCACGAAGTCTGAGGACAATGTCTCTGGGTTCTGTTGGTTCATTGTCCATTAGGATGGTGACTTCTGGTGCAGATTGGGCATTGTAGCGGCATGTGTGCTTTCCTTGCGGTCGCTTGTTTTCTCTGATGATGATCTGGCGCTCTTCAGAGTTGCCTCCTTCTGCAAGTACATCTCTTGCAGTCTTGAGCTCACAGACCAGATGGTTATTCTCAGGAAACTACTTTGTGAGCATCTCAAGGATGTGTGGCTTGTGGCCGCTGTGGTTCCTGGCAGCCAGGTCCTTGGTGTGTGAGTCCAGGAAGTAGACCTGCAGGAACTTTGACTGGCCCTCCACAGGTGGGAGCAAGCTGCCAATGCGGTGGAACACTTGACCTTGGATCCGGAAGCTCGGGTTCCAGCCCTGGACTTCAGCTTCCCTGTGCCCGAAGCTCATCATCGCAAAGCTGCCATTATACGTCCGAATGTTGTCAAGGAAGTGCTTGCTGAGGGGATCTTCGCCTGAGAGAAGTTCCTTCAGCAAGGGAGGAAGGGCAGGAGAGGGCTCAAGGACGACCTTGCCATCGCTGCAGCACACACCCTTGGTCTCTCTCTTGAACTTGTAAGCAGAGCAGTGGGTGCAGACTTGGTCCATTCGGCCGATGTCTGCATGAGTTGTTGGGTCAGTCGGGTCGTACGTGAATGCCACCCTGTTGGCATTGTTGTGCTCTTGTGCCCGGACCAGTGTTCGTGCTTCTGCAGTGCAGTGACGCATTGCCTCAAGTCTTGCATCACACTCTTCCTCAGTCTCATTTGCTCGCCGCTGCTGTTGTCGATAAGCCTGTTCATTGAGCCTAGTTGATCGCTCCTCTTCAGTCTCATTTTGTTGTGGCTGCTGTTTCTGCTGTGCCTGTTCATTTAGCCTGGCATATTGCTCCTCTTCAGTCTCCTGTTGTCTCTTCGTGTGTTTTCGCTTAGCTGCAGCTCCCTTGGGACCAATGGAGCTCTTCCTTTTTCGGGGCATCTAAAATCAGAAACTTTGTAAACGTTCACTGGTCTGTCCATACACTGCTCTGTATTTGTCTTGTTTTGATCAGGATGTGAATAAAAAAGTCGTGACGCGTAAAATCAATTAATTGCAGCAGAAAAATTGAAACGGCCAAAAAAAATGTACTTTTTTTTCATTTTTTATTTTTTTTTAAACATCCAAGGTAGTACCTCTGAGACGTGTTGATTCCGAATATGCCTTTAGTTTTGCTATGTGATGCATAGTTCGTGAGTTATAAGAGGACAAACAAACATACACTACGACTATATAATATACTATATATATATATATATATATATATATATATATATATATATATATATATATATATATATATATATATTTTTATTACGGCTGTGGAAATTCGCAGGGCACCATATAGGTCCTTAGTTCAGTTATGCGGATAAGTCTGTGTTCAGATCGATTTCCCCACCGTTGTCTCATGGGAATTATTATTCGTGTGATCAGGGCTGTGATCTTTGAGTTAGCCGTTTTTCTTTTACTCTCGTTATTTTGGACCAACCGCTCACAACCACCACCTCCACCACCAACAGCGCCCTCACAACCATTCACAACAACCACCTCCACCACCAACAGCACTCTCACAACTGCCTTCACACAACCACCTCCTCCACAACCACCCTCACACAACCATCTTCTCCACAACGCCAATCACAGCCACCATCTCCCAAACCGCATCTCCCTCAATACCCAACAACGGAACAACATCGCTTCACCTTCAACTCCGCGGGCGCCACCATCTTTGCGCCGGCCACGGCAAGGTCGCTGCAAACAAACGCGGTGGTTTCCTTGTTCCGAGCCACGGTGATTTCTACCACGTCCGCTCTCCCTTCAGCGTCGATGATTCCTGCCACGTCTGCTCGCCCCGAACCTCGCCTCAGAATTCGGATCAGGAGAGCGAGAGGGGCGGAGCCAGTGGGTTGTCAGAGGTGAAAGTGCAGAGATCAGATCTCGCCTCACGAACCCTATAAAACAGCGCGCAGAGTGCCAGTCAGTCGAGTCGGTCGGGGTCTGGAGCGGTGTGAGGAGCGGAGTTCGAGCCCAGTGGAGGGCAGTGGAAGTCCGGGTTCGCCGAGGAGACGGAGCGGGGAGCACAGCAGGCCGGCCGTGCCACGCGTAACGGCGCATTCGTGTGGGACGGAGAGAGGTCGCCAGCCAGCATCAAACAGTCCGTGGTGATCGGGCTTCGGGACAGTTCGAGCAGCGCTGAGGGACGGACGGGCTCTTAAATTGGGCATCAACTCTGAAAGAGCATAAGTCCCGTTCGTTCCTCTGAGGCGTTGCCGGCTGGGCCGGAATCACCAGGCCGTCAGACGAGGCCTGGGCTGGACCGCGGTCACGACAGCGGCCTTAGGGACGGTACGTCGCGAGTCGCCCCAGCGAGGTGAAGTTAACCAGCGCGGCCTCTCGGAGCCTCTGCGCTCTACACTGCTCTGTGCAAGAAAGACCCAAAGAGGTCCAGTCTACCCCTCGTCTGTCCTGGGTTTTTTTTTTTTTTGCTTTTGAATGAAAGTTGTGGTGCCATGTCTGCAAGTAGAACTGTACAAGTGATTGTTCATAAGAGATAGATGGTAGTAGCTATTTTGCATTGCTTTTGCTTGATTGATACATGACTGCATGCGTGTTTTGCATACCTGCATGACTCTATCATTGTTTATACGTGCTTATGTGTTGTTCGTAAATAAATGTGCTTGTTTAAATGTACCCCGTTCGTTGCGTCTTTTCCTTAATTGACCTGCCATCTTGCACTCGGAATATAGTTGGTTTTTAAATAGCCGGTAAAGTGATCGGGTCCAATGGGACTGTGCGATAACACCCTGCTCGGTGATGCCAAAAGGAAGCGGGCTGCTTAAGCGGCTCGTTTCCAAGCGGTCCCGTTGAGGTACAATCTCTCGCTAATCTACCTGTACTGCGCGATTAATTAGGTATATTGACAATTTGGCGATTGACCCTGTAGCGCGGGTGGAGTACGGACAAGGTTGTGGTGTGCTCAAAAACACACCCGTGGCTGGTTTTCAGCGTTTATCCGGAAAGCCGCGACTGGATTGTCCGTCCTTTGGGCGAAACGGCCGCTATTGGTTTAACGCGGTCATTCGCACGCCGGCGGGCGAGAATCAACAACAATATATATATATATATACATATATATATATATATATATATATATATATATATATATATATATATATATATATATATATATCTTTGTATATAAAGTTGAAAGTGTGTCTGTATGTGTGTGTTTGTCTGTGACCTTTGCACGTGAAAAGTACTGGACTGATCCTCACCAAACTTCACATGCTGACAGAACATGTACCTGGGAGTGTCCCGATGTAAAAGAATTGTACTTCCGACTTCCGGTTTCCGAATTATGACGTCATCACCTGATTTCGTAACGTTAATTTTTCAAGTTCAGCCGATTGACATGGGGCCAACGCCATTTGCAAGAGAATGAAAAAATAATGCTACAGTCAATTGAAGACAATGACTTCCGACTTCCCGGTTTCCGAATTATGACGTCATCACCTGATTTCGTAACGTTAATTTTTCAAGTTCAGCCGATTGACATGGGGCCAATGGAATTTGGCAAAAATGTGGTCTTCCACATGTACAAAGCCTTTTTTGGCTCAGAGAAAAACTTAGACCCACCCAGATTGACTCAGTCATTCGCGCTGAATTGCCCAACCCAGAAGAGCATCCGTTTTTGTACGCTATTGTGAAACGTCATATGATCCATGGTCCATGTGGGGTGATAAATAGCAAGGCACCCTGCATGAAAAATGGAAAATGTGGAAAGAGGTTCCCTGGAGAACTCCTCCACGAAACGCATTCGGATAAAGATAGATATCCATTGTATCGTAGGCGGGCACCTGATGATGGTGGATTTGAAACAACGGTTGAAGTTCACGGTATTCCTGAACCCGTCGTTGTTGATAATAAATGGATAGTTCCACATATCCCATTACTCTCCACTATTTTCAATGCCAATATCAACGTTGAGTACTGCAATAGTGTAAAAGCTATCAAATACATATGCAAATACATTCACAAGGGCAGTGATCAAGCAGTAGTAACCATTGAGAGAAACGACATCAACGAGGTTCAAAAATATGAAAATGGTTGATATATATGCAGCAATGAAGCCATATGGAGGATATTGAACTTCCCCATTACTGGCAGGTTTCCTCCAGTTATTCACCTGACAATTCACCTTGAGAACGGACAGAAAGTTTATTTTACAGATCAAAATGTCCAACAACGAGCGGAAGAACCTCCAATTTCTAACTTACTGGCATTTTTCAAACGATGCGAAATTGATGACTTTGCTCGAACTCGTCTGTATGCTCAGGTGCCAACGTATTTCACTTGGAACTCGAGTCAGAAACATTGGAACAGGAAGAAGCAAGGTTCAGAAGTTCCAGGATATCCCGGTATTTACAAATCTGACACATTGGGTCGAGTGTACACAGTACATCCCAATAATTTTAAATGTTTCTACGTCTGCCTCCTCCTGCATGTGAAACGAGGTCCAGTGAGTTTCATAGACCTGAGAACAGTGGAC
>NC_140961.1:144526306-144536306 GCF_056783735.1 Eptatretus burgeri
TTATTCCGATAGTACGGAACGGGCTGCCCAAGCGGCTCGTGTCCGGAGTCGACCTGCGGCGAGGTACGATCGCCCGGTCTACCATCCGCGTGGGTACTTAGGTAGGTCGAGTTTGGCGAACAACCCTATTCTATGCGGGTGGCCGATTGGCACGATCATGGTGAGGTCGAAAGGCCCACCCGTGTCTAGCTCCCGGCGTTGGTCCGAGAGGGTCACGACAGAATTGTCCGTCCAGTGGGCGACGTGCCGCGATTCGAGTTACGTGGCCGTTCGCACGCCGGCGGGCGCGAATTCGCAACAATATATTGCATTGAAACATTTTTATCTGCTTGCTTGTTTGTGGGACAAAATATATTGAAACTTGGTTGCTGTACTCGGGGTGTGCATGGGCATATTCCACAAAGTTGGGACGGCCCTATTCAACTCGTCTTTATTTTTCCATAAAATGGGGAAATATTATCATAATTTGACACCTGCCTGTTTCTCTTGTTTGATCTTGATGCACTCGTGCACCACTGGTTAGAATGTCTTGAAAAGTTGAGCTTCTCCGGTATAACACAAATTAAATTCACCCCCCCCCCTCCTTGCTGATCCTGCAGAGAGTGGAGTGGGTGTTCCTCGTTGGAATAATAAATAGTAAACATAATAGAGTAATTATCTTCCTGTAATGGCATTAAATAGTCCAGTAATTAAAATAAATGGTTATTGTAGAAATGCCCTTTTGAATGTATTTGGTGTGCTTTTCCTGGATTATCTGATCTGTAAACATCAAATGGAATTCCACTAAAAACGATTTGTTTCGATTTAATTGTCTAAGTGTCTAAGATTTAATTCAAGTTCTGGCCGAGCCAGAACACAGGCAATTGCTTTTGTGGGCAAAGAGGAAAAGGCAACAATTCTGCTTTTAATAGTGTCATAAGAGATGCATATCTCACAAACGATTCTGTTGGTTATAACTACATTCATTATCTTGCACTCCTGAAAACAGTACCTGCACTGTATCTGTACTGTATCTGTATGATTGTGTAATTTAATTTCGTCCTCCTTTTACAGTCGTGCAAACATTGGCTCGGAACTCAACAGCAACTTTGGCTTCGGTGAAGGATTATGTTATTCGACGATTGCAGCAGGAACAGCAAGAAATAGCCGATAATGAAAGAATGATCAGTCTGTTTGAAATGGAAACTGAAGGCATCCAACATCAGGTCCAGGAGCTGAAATCTAGGTTTGTCTTGTAGTATTGCACCGAGTTTGTGTGCATTCTTTACAAATGTTGTTTTCATGTTGACAAAATCTTTAAGGCTTTGGGTGAATGGTTTGATTCCCGTGTTATGAAAGAGGTGCAGTTGAATTTGCAAAAGGTGGAATAAAACTTTCAGATGACAAATGACTTTCAGATCATAATTACATTGAGATGAGAAACGAATCTTGCACTTGGGTAACAGAGAATTCAGCGGGGGCCCAGAACAAGTTATTCCTAAAAATTGGTCGTCCGCAAGTACTAGAGCAATTGTCAGCAATTATTTTACCAATTTTAAAGTTGATGTAGCCATTTTTCCAGTTATCATCACATTGCCATTTGACTTGCAAATAATTTTGATAATTTTGGGATGCTGCAAGAAAAGGTAAAATCTAAATTTACTTGTTTGACCTGTTTTCTCTCAAAAATGAAAAATATTCACTCAAATATGTCTTCTCCAGCTTCTGTCTATGCGTTTCACCCCAACATCACAGGAAATACCTTTGCCTACCTTTTACAAGCCTTGTGATGCTTTTTCGATTGAAGTGCCTGTTTTCATGTCTGTGCAGTGCGAAGATTTTTCAGATGACAAAGTGCAGTGTTTGTAAACACCCACTGGAGTTACCATCGGTGAATTTCCTTTGTGGCCATGCTTATCACCAGCATTGCTTTGAAACGTATGCAGAGAATGACTCGGAATGTCCAGCTTGCCTCCCTGAAAATCGTAAAATTTTGGACCTCCTGAAAGCACAAGAGCAAACCCACAATTTGTACGAGCAATTTTACAACAAGGTATGTTGTGGGAGATATTCAAAATGTCATTGGAGCTCTGGAACTTTTATTTTCCATCATAGTTGCAGGATCTGCCTGGCAGGATGGTGTGGAAGCACACTTACTTGTGAGCTGTTGAGTCTGGGTTTGATTCCTGGTGCGACTACAAACTCAGATTGGTGTTTCACACATTGTGCATTGCTTAACGATATGCGTCGTCCCTCTGGCAGAATACTTTCTGCTTTCTGTACTAATCTGGCAGCAGTAGCTCGTGGACAAATATCCCATGGTTTCTTTCACAGAGTTGGTAAGGTGTCTGGCACCTTGAACAGATTTCTAATCCTTTACAAATTGGCTCCAGTTGAATGACAAGCGGGTCCAATCGGCTCTTGAAAGACTTGTTCTGTTTATGTTTCCCAGCTGACTTCACCTGAAGGCGAGCAGAATTGGGCATGTTAAAATAGTAGTGAAAGAGTTGCAGAATATACCTATTTTATGCAGCTCGTACAAAGTTTTTCCTCTTTTATTTTTCAGTTGGAGCACTCGAAGGATGGATTTTCTGTCGTTGCGGATTATTTCGGGAGAGGAGTGTTCAACAAGATTACCTTGGTAACGGATATAACACCAACAAGGAAGCAGACAGCGGGAATGGATCCCATTATCCAGAGAGAACTCTTGTTTATGCCACAAGGTGGAAATCCTTAAAATAATCGCTTCTGATACCCTGTGGTAAATGAAATGCGACGATTATTTATTTATTTTTTCTTTAAACCACACATTCCAAATTGTGTCTTTCAGTGTCATTAATGTCCATGTCTTGATCAATTGAGGTAAGTGTGTGAAGTGGTTATTGAATTCTAAACATCATTATTGCTTCCTCTGATCAACGATACATCTGTAACAATGACATTTGCATCTGCAAAAGGATGCAAGGAACATTTGATTAAACCAAACTTTAAAACCACATTAATATTACACACATTTATGCAGCATTAAAATTAATGTTTTTTTTTTTTTTTTGATTCTGTACTACTTGCTTTGGAGAAAATTGTCCATGCGTGAGAGGAACTTTAACTCGCTGTCATGTCTGTGTTGGTGGATGGTAAGACCCTGTGGTGTCCTTTGGGAAGAGTAGGCGAGCTATTGTTGGCACCTTGAACAAGTTACAAATTCCTGCCCTAACCTACTTCGTCAAACGTAAGGTCTGGCTTGCTGGTTCATTGAAAAAATTGGGCCAAAAACTCTCCCTTGCTGACTTCAAAATGGTGGGGATAAATGTGGCTGTTAAAGGATCAATTTATACATATACATATATAATTACCCATCTTCCCTTGCAGCCAAAAAAGCTGCATAAAGCAACCAATATAAGCTACACAAAGTAAGACCTTTTCTGTTTCTAACCTGACCCGGGTTCCTCCACAGCCGCAGACATTTACAAGTAGTACATGCTTGAGAACCCCAACGTGAAATGCCCCCATAAGCTGCCGGACTAATTTCATCACAGTAACGGTTGAGAGATGTGATTGAGCTTTTATTATTTACTAGCAAATACAACCCGTCGCTTCACAGAGAGGATTGTATAATTTAATTTATTAAATTATATGAAAGTACAAAAATTTTTGTATTTTTTTTGTATATGAGAGGAAGGGGGGGGGAGAGCAATGCGTCTCAAAATGTTACTTATTCACTGTGGAAGGGAGGGGTGAGAGAGACAGGCAGGCACAGGTGTGGGAGGAGAGTGCTGCATTTCATTTGGAGGAGGGAGCGAGAAGGGGACAGACAGACAGACAGAGAGTGGGGGGGGGGGGGGAGAGACATAGGTGATATGCTATGCTTCATGATTAGACACAAATAATAAAAAAATATCATGTCAGAATCGCTGTACACAGTCACAACAGCATGTGTAATGTAATCCGCTGGCATATCTGCAAAAACTTTGATATCCCAGTTCCAGAAAATTTGTGGGAACATTAACCAAAAGCATGGATGCAAAACATGAAAGTACCGCTCACGTACGACCTCAAGATCCCATCGAGCATGAACATCGAAAACAAAGCATTGCGACCAGATATCGTACTTGGTACATAATAGAGAGAAGGCATTGCTAAGTGAGGTGTTAATTCCGGTGATTTTGGATTAACGATGCAGAAAACAAGAATGACCAAATATCAATATCTCAAGAATGAAGTGAAAAGATCCTGGAAGCTGAAGAATGCCAAAGTTGTTCCAGTGATGGTTGGAGTTCGGGGAATGATGACAAAGAACCTCACAGAGATATTAAAAACCATCCCTGGGAATATCACTACAATTGGAAGCTCAGTAACGATCCCGGAGAGACAGACAGAGAGACACAGAGAGACAGCCCCCTCGGCACAAAACCTTTAGAACAGAAAACTTCACAGCTTGTTCCATGAATCGTGACCCCTTCCTGAAATTAAGGTGGATGCTTTGAGCCTGCCCTGGGAGGATTCCATTCCACATTCTGAAACCCACATATGTCGATACCAATCACACACACACACACACACACACACACACACACACACACACACACACACACACACACACACACACACACACACACACACACACACACACACACACACACACACACACACACACACACACACACACACACACACTCATACGGAGGTGGATACTTTTGAGACCTGGGAGGGCTCCATTCCACTTTCTGAAACCTGCATATGGAGATAATAACCAATAATACACACACCGGTGCCAAATGCCATTGTGTAATACAGTTGATGTATATACACACACATGCATCAGGTAAATAAAAACGACAAATGCAAAGATTTTCCTTGAAACAGCGTTCTTTGAAAGGGATGTGAAGTGGGAAATTAGCGAAATTCAATTAAAAATGTATCTAGTCACAGAACACAAAATGTCAATCTATACTCTCTGCCTTCACAGCAAGAACAAACATGGCCAACAGCTGGTCGGATAGACCTTGTTGTGTTGTTTTTTTTTTAATGCTTTATTGTGTAATCCTTGCACATTTTCAGTGGATGAGACCCCTCCTGAGTCACCCACCGAACGGCACCGTGGGACCCGACAAAGGAGGAAACCGACATCAAATTTATGTGACATTGAAAGCACGTGTACTTTTTCCCTAAACGAACAACCAAACAGCGTCGAGAGCGCTTGCCAAGTGGCTTAAGCATTCAAACAAGCACTCTAACGAAACGGTCGATATGAAAACTTCTTTGGGCAATTGGCAATCACCAAACCGTCATATTAAACATACACCTCCCGGAGACTCCTGAAATGCCACATATGTCCGAATTGGACAAATGAACACTTTTCTCAGAGTGGGAACTGCTTGCAAGTTTGATTCAGGAGCTTAAATTTTGTAATTATTTTTAGTTTAAGTCAAGAGATACTAGTGGCGAACGCATTTGTGGAAATGAAATGAAACCGAATGCTGATGTCTCCGGGCGTTAACAAGCATTGCAATGTACCCAGCGATTCATAGCTATGATGAACAGCTTGTTCAAACTTGCGGCCTGTTCAAAGTCAAAGTGACGTTGAGCATGCCAAAAAAACATGGCGGCTTCAGACCCCACCGAAGTTACCCAGGAAACGCCTGAAGACCACAGACAGCGAGGTGGCCGAGGATCGCCTGATGAAGGATATCAGCATTGGATATCATATGTTAACTGATATCAGCATTGCACGTGGTGAATGTTTGGCAGCCTTGGTGGTGCACATTTCTGTCTGCTGTCACTGACAACTCACCAATAACTCAAGTGATTTAAACTGCTTCGGCAGCTGATGGGGGTATGTGCCATTGGGATTCTCAGGCATGTGCTGCTTGTAAATGTCTGCAGCTGTGGAGGAACAGGCAGGGCTTGAAACAGCAAAGAGCTTACCATGTGTAGCTTTTCTTTTCAGTTTAGGCATGTGTAACTTTCTTCGGCTAGATGGGCAGAAGTGTAATTCATTGTGAAGTTCTCCCTGCAGCTGAGGATAATTGATTAGATTTGTTTATTGTTTGTTACCTCCAACTATGGATGGAAGACTTGGTTTGGGACTTTTATACATATATGTATGTATGTATGTATACAGCATATACAGCCATAGTTGTCCTAACAACCACCTCCAATGTGGCCGCAAAAAAATCCCCCTTGCTGAAAACATGTAAAATAACCTTTACACAACAGCCACTTGTCTAATATCGCCATCAACTACTTCATTTGCTTCTTTTGGCAACCTTGAGTCTGTTTCAAGTGAAAATGCCAAATCTCTTGCTTGGTTGCTAATATACTGTACCTTCCTGGATGGTCATATAAAGGTCGTTTCGTGCACAAATGGAACACTTGCTGTTGATTTAAAAGCGTTGTAAAGTTTGTCGAATCGGATGACAACAATAAAATCGCCAACATCAGGCACAGGTGTTATTGTTCATGATGCCCCGCCACACTGCAGCTTTTAATCGCCACGCGGTTTACATGAAACGGAAGACAAAGAAGGAACCCGGGTTTTGGCCGCTACTCCACTACCCTCAAACCCATCCAGGTGCAGCCAAGTGAGCCTTACAGAAACATTTCCGCAAGAATTTTTTTCACACATCAATCATGCCAAACCAAATTTCTTCATAACATACTGTATAGTACATCCATCCATCCAATGGGCCCATACTCTGTGCAGAGCATTGGTGCAGCCTAAGTAGTCTTCTTTGCTATTGGGCACAATCCTGGACAGGTCGCCACTCTGACACAGTATACCAGCATGCTGGCACTCATTTTGCTGACCTCAGAAGGATGACAGGCAGTCAATCCCACCTGGAATTAATTCAACAGTTGAGCGGAATTTGAACTCAGGACCTTAGGATTCCAAACCCGCCACCCGAACCATGAAGCCAACACCAGGCATAAATTTAATCAACATAAAAAATAACACGTAAGCACAATCAATAACAGCCTTCAGCGAAAATTACATGTTATTACCATATAGGGTTAGAGTATGTGTGAGATGAGATACACTTGCTTTGAATGAAAATAAAAATGGCCACTGCAGAACCTGTATATAAAGGCCATGCATCTGTAAAGGACACTTTTTTTTCGTTTCGCAGTGGCCTGGCCTTTCTATACAAGTCTGAATCTATATACGTACATGTGTACAAATGTAATAATCAGTAGCCACTGCCATCCTCACTGGAAGCCCACAACCCCAAGGAAGCCAGCCACTCTGACCGGATTCCCCCCAGAGATCGAGTAGAAGAAAAGGGTGAAATATTTTTCCGGGGGGGGGGGGAGGGCGGTGGAGTGGCTGGCCGATGGGGTCATAGTTCGAAAGATTTGGGAAGTTTGATGAGGTTTATATCAAAGTCTCCTCTGCCAAGATGTATGTATGTATGTATATATATATATATATATATATATATATATATATATATATATATATGTATATATATATATATATGTATATATATGTATATATATATATATATGTATATATATATATATATACATGTATATATATATATATATATATATATATATATATATATATATATACTCCTATGCCACTCCCATCTCTCACCTGTGAATGGAGGGAATAACCAATTAGCAGTCACCTAATCAATTAAACCTTGATGGATAGGATTATATCAATAAATTGACTCCTCCCATGCTCTTCCAGCCAACGAAGTTTCATAGAACAACCATGAAAAGCGACCCAAGGTAATCCCTTTGCCGTTTCAAACTCTACTTGACTTCCTTTACAGCTGTAAAGACAAAGTATTGTTACGAATTTGGAAGCCTTGTGCACACAGACAGACAGCCGTCCCCGTAGCTTAGTTATTTAGATAAGTACGTGTTTCTAGTTAGGGTCCCTTCCCTGGTCGAATGGGAATTAAATGTACATGCGCTGCGAAGTTATTTTGATAGGATTTTTTTACTACAACAACAACGCCAATAACAACACTCTGCTCGCGGCATTGTCCGTGCGAGGTGTGCTCACGAAGCGTTTCATCTGGCCTGGCGCCAAATAAGGGTATGCGTCATTTTGCGCCCAATGAGCGACGCGCGCGCAAAGCCGAGGCGTTCGGCTAATGGGAAGCCAGCGTGGGATACTGTTACTCAACTTCCTGTTGAAGGGGCGGTCCTTTTGCAAGAAGGCAGACCCATAACACGTGGTCTGCCCAATGAGAGCAGGCCACGATGAGCGGACCGTGCCCGAGAAGGACTAGGAAAGAGAAATATTAGCATCTGGTCCGCTTGAGCACTGATCGCATCTCTCGACGCTGAGCGCAGAACGAATCTCTTGGCGCTGAGCGCGGAACGCATCCCTTGACACAGCTCTGGTCTGCTGGAGCGCGGGTCGCATCTCGTCGACGCTGGGCTGGTCACATCTTGATGCCGGGTCTGGTTCGCTCATCTCAGCCAAACCGCACGAGGCGGGAAGGTCCATTTTTCTTTCTGGGTATCTGTGTGTGCGTGTGTGTGTCCGTGGGGCCCCGTCTTTAAGTAGAAACTGGATAAGTGCTTTTGCTTGTTCATTGCATTTCATTTCTTATAATTGGATAACTCTGCTCCTTGCGTGCTCCCCCCTGCCCGCCATTATAAATAAATCCCTTGTTCAATGTTTCAGCTCGTTTTTGTGTTTCTTTCATTGGCTTAGCACGGTGCGTCTTGGGAAATTTGGGAAGCGGCAAATTGTACATTTGGACCGACGGGACCTCGGTAACCATCCACTCGGGTTACGCACGGGTCGAGCATGCATACGGCTCGTCCCGTACAAGTGCCGTCTTGGGTGTGAATCCTCGGTAGCTCGCCACGTGGGCCTCCAGGTATTTTGAAGTTTGGCAGATAACCCTGTCCCACGTGGTTGATTTATTGACTATTCACGGTCCTGAAGGGACCCGTACCTTTCGGAGGATTCCGGGTGTTCGGTCGAGTCGACCCTACTGCTCCACCTCGCGGTCGTGCTCGCAACCGACGCCTGGCTCCACAACAGTATTACGTACATGAGAATCCCAATTCTACACACCCCCTCAGTCGCTGAGTAATTCCAGATGCGTGACTTCATCACTTATTGTCGAATCTTCAGCGACAGCATAGACAAATGCATTCCACCAAGGCTCCCAAGCATGTACCATGTGCAAACGTCAAACGCAGTCAACATTTAAATGAAAACAAAGTCAATCATATCTCTCACCTGTGACTGGAGGGAATAACAAAATCACAAAAACTGTTGAGTATATACAAGTCGTGGACAAAAAAACATGGCAATGCAAATGTGAAGTCACTTCATCGGGCATTGGACCACCATGTACGTACGGCCAGTACGCCCTGTATATCAATCAATCCTTTTGGTTTATTGGGAACATCAAACACTGAACAACGGAGTCCGAAAACCGATATTTGACAAGTTTACAATACTAAAAACTTTTTGTTTTTTAACCCTTTTATTCTATATCTGGCAAAGAATGGAGTCCACCAGCATCTGGAATTATGCAGGAAGGACGCGGTACCATTCTTCCACTAGGAAGTTTATCAACTCGCACCAATTTGATGGAGGTGGAAAACGCTGTCTCGGTGTCATTCCAGAATATCCTATAAATGCTCAATTGGTTTCAGATCTGATGACTGAAAAAGAAGGCCATGAAATGGATAACATCAGTGTTATGCTCACCAAACCATCGCGTGACTACATGTGCTCTATGGGTGGTGGCATTGGGTGTGGGTGGGGGGGGTGGGTCTCCTCTTGCAGCCGTGATAGCCATAATTATAGGCAACCAGGCCTGTGCAGTATTTTTATACATGACCTTTAGCATACTGTTATGTTATTTACTTACTTAACACATTGGCCTTACCTGTGTGGAAGCTTGTGCTTGGTGTCCCTCATTTACATGTTTCCGTCTTTTGTCCCTGTGCATATGCCAACCATTTGCGAATCACACCTTGTGTTCTTTATTGTTTCACCAACTAATGCTGGCAGCGGGGATCCCCAGTCTAACGTCCA
>NC_140961.1:144548806-144560055 GCF_056783735.1 Eptatretus burgeri
GAAGAAGATTTTTGAAGGTTTTTTTATTTAAAAAAAAGAACAATATGGCTGCCGAATCACGTCACCGACGACATCATCAATTTTTTTTTCTGTGTACCATTTTATCTGTAGATGACCCTCAAAAATATTCTTGCTGAACAGATGTAGCATTCTACATTTGCAATTATGATGTCATAACGAAGGCACCTATGATGTCATTAAAAAAACTCATACTGATTCTTCATGAGGGGTAGTTGCTTTGTGCCAACTTTTAATTTTTTTCCTGAGTGCGGTTTCAGATCGAGGTCCAAAGTTTTCCATTTTTCCAACATGGCTGCCAAACCATGTGACCTATGACATCTTATATGTGAACCCTTTGCTCCTCATGGGGGAGGTGGTCACACCTGTAAGGTTTCGCCTCGATCTGTTCAGCCACTTCAGAGAAGAAGATTTTTGAAGGTTTAAAAAAAACAACATAAAAACAAGCAGTCATAGACTGGTACTTACGAAATCGTCAACGTGACCTCTGACCTTGTCTAATAAAAGCTGTCTCGAGAGAAGGAAGCGACGCAAACCAGAAGTTTCTACGATGATTCTGTACCAAACCATCAAAATCGTAACGTCGACCAAAGCAAAAATATCCATTTCTCCACACAATTATTTAATATTATTTTATCAAAGTCACAAAACCGTAATATTCGGCCATCCACCAACAACCTTTACATAATCCGACGGCTTAGCAAGTCAGGCATGCGACGATAACCTTTATTGGGATAAAAAAATGACTTTTAAACACCATCTTTATCAAAAACACCGTCAGCACGCACACGGAAAACCATTACGTGACTCAACGCCGCCTCTGCTCGAGCGCGCGACACCACGTGACGACCCGTGACGCGGCGAGTGAAATATTTTTTTATACAATCTTAAAACGTCTCCAAAACATCTGATTTTTACCAGAATTTCAACAACCAAGTTTTAAGCATCCTCAGCGATCGCAAAAACCGAAGACAAAATTAAAATCGAAGTTAAAACGAACTCGTAACGTCGAGCGAAGCAAAAATACTCTATTTCTCCACATGAATTTACGGAATTATGTTTGACCTCACTGTGACCTTGACCTTTGACCGATTTTGACAAAAATCTAATCAGCGCTCGCCATCACCCCCCTGAATCACGTGGTGTAATTTGACATCGGTAGCTTCTTCCGTTCTCGAGTTATCGTGCACACACACACACACGCACACACACACACACACACACACACACACACACACACACACACACACACACACACACACACACACACACACACACACACACACACACACAGAGGACGGAAGTCGTCAAAGATTTCGTAAGTAACAATATGGCTGCAGAATCACGTGACTGATGTCATCATCAATTTTTTTTTTCTGTGGACCATTTTATCTCTAGATGACTCTCATAAATGTTCGAACTCATCAGATGTAGCATTCCACATTTGCAATTTTGACGTCTTCATGAAGGCACCTATGGCCTCACCCAAACATCACACTCATTCCCCATGAGGAGTACTTGCTATGTGCCAAGTTTCAATATTTTCCTTGGTGCAGTTTCAGAGATACAGAGGTCCATTTTTTCCGTTTTTCCAACATGGCTGCCACACCACGTCACCTATGACATCATAATTATGATTAAAACATTCCATACGAGTATTCACACCTCTGGTGAAAATTTTGTCTCAATTTGACAAGCATTTGCGGAGAAAAACACGAAAGTTCTGTGCAGACAAACAAACGCAAAGACGACGTCATGCAGAGCACGATACTTGAAAAATGCATAAAACATATTTGGCCTCAAAAATAATTGGTGGTTGAATTCAGAAACCTGAGATGCAAATCATGTTCAAATTTCAAGTCAATCAGATGAAAATTGAGGATTTTAGAAATTTTGGCCCAAATTGGCCTTTTGGCCTATGTTTATCTCAAAATTAATAGGTGGTTGAATTCAGTGACTTGATATGTGAATGCTCTTCAAATTGCAAGTCAAATGGATTGAAATTGAGGATTTTAGAAATTTGGTCTCTGTTGACCTTTTGGTCAATGATGACCTTTTGGCTTATGTTAAGCTCAAAACTAATAGATGGTTGAACCCAGCAACCTGATGTGCAAATGATCTTCAAATTTCAATTCAACATGATGAAAATTGAGAATTTTAGAAAATTTGACCCAAATTGGCCTTTTGGCCAATGATGATCTCAAAAGTAATTGGTACTTGACTTCAGCGACCTGATGTGCAAATTATCTTCAAATTTCAATTCAACATGATGAAAATTGAGGATTTTAGAAAATTTGACCCAAATTGGCCTTTTGGCCGATGATGATCTCAAAAGTAATTGGTACTTGACTTCAGCGACCTGATGTGCAAATGATCTTCAAATTTCAAGTCAATCGGATGAAAATTGAGGATTTTAGAAGTATCACCTTAGCTGTTGACGTTGGGCCGATGTTGACCTTTTCATCTATGTTGGTCTCAAAAAGAATTGGCCAGTTGAATTCAGTGACCTGAAATATGAATCCTCTTCAAATTTCATGTCAATCGGATGAAAATTGAGGATTTTAGAAATACCACCTTTGTTTTTGACCTTTTGACCTCAAAAACAATAGGCTTCTTTCTTATGACAAACTTTACCATGTGGTGAAGTTTCATGAAGAACGATTAAAAATTGTGACCTGTAGGTGACAAACACAGCCAGAATAGCAAAATCGACTAACCAAGAAAATTGAAAAAAAATCTTCGATTTTGCAACTAACAAACAAACAAACGGACCCAAACGCGATTCCCTCTCCCTTGGCAAGGTAAAAAAAAAAAGCATGAACAAATCCACGTCCTGATCATAGAATAAGTTTGTGTTCCAAATCGTCATGGCTTCTGTTACCCAATCGAGCAGCACTGGTGGGTTACAGTACCGTTACCGTTTCGGGCTTTTACCCCAGAGCAGTATTGTTTCCCCGTCAGGTCAGGTCAGGTATGGGAGCATGTGCCAGAACAGCGCGTCGCTGCGTCCACTTTCCGCCGGTACTCCAGGGGCCTCCGTCTGGCCATCCCCCAGGCAGATGCCAGGCCCATCCCCATCTCGTTGAGATGATGGTTAATGCCCGTCGAGATGGACACATGTAAGAGACTGGAGCACGGAGACAATATAAATGCGTTGATGAGTGAGTACAATATCGGATTGTCAACCATCTTCAACATCAAGGCCCAGAAAGAACAAGTTACTGGAATTTCATGCCAAGTCAGAGAGACAAAGCTGCCGACAAGCAGCGTATTCCACACAAGCCAAATATGGAGCAGCTCAATCGGGAGGAGGAGGGGGGGGTCTAACAACCTGCGGCTCTTCAAGGACTTGTGTGCGGTTCCCGACCCTGATCGATGGAGCCCCCGACCCTGATGTTATATCGGACATCTTGTCCGCAATAGCGCAGCCTCAACCTCCAGTTTAATGTTGACAATTCAAACCCTGCCCACCTTCTGAAAAGTGGTGATTCCCTGATCCTCACTGCACAGGCAAGTGAGAATCCAAACAAAGAACGACTTGTGTCGAAATAACAAGAGATGTTGTTTTGATCACTCCCCCTTCAATTGAGAATATGCTTGTGACGTTTATCGTCACGTCAGGTCAGACTAGATCTGTGACTTGCTACAGGTACCATGTAAACCTGTACTAACCTGTTCCATGGTCGGGTTGTTGGCGCCGAAACTGTCTCCCCCACCAAGTTTCTTGGCAAGGAGGGTGTATGATATGAACACCCAGCAGGATGAAGAACAAAACCTGTCAAAGAGCGGAGGAGTTCCTTGTGAGCCAACAGCCATCCATATCTCGTGCCCAACTGTGTCTGCAGACGTCCTCCTGCAGTTGGGTTATTTCTTATTGGGAGGTTGGTGGCAGGATTTGCACTCCGGCCACCGCAAAACCCTTCAATCTGCAAAACATTCCAGAAGCATAAAAAAATCTGAAAACCCACTGCGTGGGAGTACCTCCTGTGCAGCTTCCCTTCACAGGGCAGCTCACCAGATGACGGGATTGGGGCAAAGCCTTCAGGACCCCCAATCTTTGATGAAAGGAGGGAAACCACGGGGTAACATCCCTGGGTCAGATTGCGGGAGAGTTTGTCGGAGTGGTGCTGAGGTGTCGTCGACCAGACAGCGGTCTCCTTGGGTTAACCTGAGGCGGTACCTTCGGTTGGGTGCCTGGAATGTCATCCCCAAGAGAGGATGATCACCTGTCTCTGTTATCATCTGAGCTCAAACGTTTGGACATCAGTATTGCAGCACTCTCTGAGGTTCGGAGACCGGATTGTGGCGAGATCATGGCGGGTGGGTGCACTTACTATTGGTCTGTTCACTGTGATGGTTACCTTGCCCAAGGAGTTGCTGTAACTGTGTCGAGTAAGCTAACTCCAATGATAAATGAGGTAATACTGGTCAACGAGCAGATAATGAGACCAAGGATTCGTCACTCCTTGGGTGTCATTTCCCTGGTCTCTGTAAATTCTCCGACTGAGGCGAGTGATCTCACCGTGACGGACACATTCAATGCCACGCTCGAGCCTGTGGTTGATTGGTGCCCCAGGTGAGATACACTTACAGTCTTGGGAGATTTCAATGCATCGACTGGAACTGATAGGGATGGTTATGAGACGTGTGTTGGTCTCCATGGGTCTGGAACTGTGAACCAGAATAGCACTAAGTTCCTTGACTTTGCAAGAAGTTATGGACTGAGGGTGGCTGTCTCATGGTTTCAGCACCCACAAGCTCATCGCTGGACTTGGTATTCCAACGCTGGTAGTGTGGCAAAGGAGATTGACCACGTGCTCGTTGATGGTCGCTGGAGGATGATCCAGAACTCGAGGGTGCACCAGAGTGCTCAGTTCCTCAATACTGACCACCGGCTTGTTGTAGCAACTCTTAAATTGCACCTTAAATCCAGGAGAATGGTACCATTCCAGCCTCGGCTGGATGTTGGCAAGTTCAAGGATGAGAGGGTAGCTGAGGAGCTTGTGAACAGGCTGAGTGGAGATTTCGTGGTCTGGGTGCGTTGGGGGATCCTGAAGAGTTGTGGAGTGCCTTCAAGACCATGTCCTTCTTGTTGTCGGAAGATGTCTTGGAACTCACCGGAGGGCGAAGAAGAATTTAGTCTCTCAATGGACGCTGGATACCATTGCCCAAAGTTGCAGGGCCAGGCTGAATGGCAGAGCTGAGCTGTTCAGGGAGCTGAGGTGTAAAACTGTACATACCCTGAGGGTGGACAAGGAGGCCTGTGTGTGAGGAATCTGTGAGTTGGTGGAGCATCACCTGTGGTCAAGTGCTTCTCGTCCTGCTTACAGGGGAATTCACGCATTGCATTCGTCCAAGCCCATCCCTTGGTGTACTGCAGTACGGACAGAGGGTGGTGCGCTCTTGACAGAGGAGTCCGAAGTGAAGTCCCGCTGGGCCAGTTACTTTGAGCGATTGTACCAGGCTGAGCCACCAGCTGTCGAGTTGGACGTCAGGGATGTTATAATCCCTATTGCGGACCCTTCAATAAACTGTGTTCCACCTTCGTTTGTGGAATCACAGGCTGTGGTGAGCCGGTCAAAATGGGGTGAAGCTCCAGGGATCTGTGGCATCCGTGCTGAACTTCTCAAGGCTGGTGGAAATGCTGCACTTGTGTCGTTGCATGCCGTTCTGTGCTCTGCCTGGAACACAGGCATCATCCCAACTGACTGGAAGAGGGGCCTTGTTGTTCCTCTCTGGAAAGGGAAGGGTGATCGCCAAGACTGCAACAACAACCGAGGGATGATGCTACTCATTGCCGGGCAAGGTCTTTGCTCGGGTAATTCTTGATAGGGTTCGCCACCATCTGCTTGAGCACCAGCGTCCAGAGCAGTCAGGCTTTACACCAAAGAGGTCAACGATTGACCGTATCCTTGCACTTTGTGTCCTCACCGAACGCAGACGAGAGTTTTGGCAGGGGCTGCTTGCAGCCTATGTTGATCTCTGTAAAGCGTTCGATGTAGTGAATCGGGATGCCCTCTGGAGGATTATTGGTCTTCGTGGGGTGTCACCAAAACTGATCGATCTGATGTCTGAACTATACTCTGGCACTCAGGGTGCTGTGAGATGTGGTGGTACCATCTCTGACTTATTTCCAGTTGTTCCTGGAGTTTGTGAGGGGTGTGTACTGGCCCCAACACTTTTCAGCATTTGTCTGGATTGGATTCTGGGGAGGATATTGGAGAGATCAAGCTGCGGTGCATCGTTTGGGAATGTCAAGATCTCTGAACTTGATTTCGCAGATGATGCAGTCATCTTTGCGGAGACTCCAGATATCCTTTTGGGGGCCCTCGAGGTGCTGAATGAGGAGTCGGAGCCACTGGGATTATGGGTTCCCTCAGTCAAAACTAAGATCCAGGCTTTCAATGACATATTGGATGCTGCTATCCTCTCTGTACCTGTTTGTGGTGAGGATGTTGAGGTCGCGGAGAGATTCACTTACCTTGACAGTGATATTCATGTCTCTGCTGGCTGTGAGTCAGAGGTCAATAAACGTATGGGTCGGGCCTGGGGAGTCATGGATTCACTGGACCATGGGGTGTGTCGCTGCCGGTACCTGTGCGGGAGGATGAAAGTCCGAGTCTTCAGGTCCTTGGTGCTTCCATTCTTCCACTGTGGATGTCAGACTTGGGCTCTGATCAGGGATCTGAGATGGAGACTTAATTCCTTTGGTTCCAGGTCGCTTCGGAGAATCCTTGGCTATCACTGCTCAGACTTTTTGTCCAACGAGTGGTTGGTGAGAGAGACTCAGATGAGATTTGTTACCTGCATAGTCCGTGAGTGTCAGCTGCGGCTGTATGGACATGTGGCTCGTTTTCCTGATGCTGATCCTGTTCACCAGATTCTCTCATCGAGGGAGCCTCGTTGAGTGGAGGAGGCCAATGGGCCAACCACGTTCCTCGTGGTTGCAGCAGGTTGATCAGCATCTCAAGCAGATGGGGATGGGCCAGACATCTGCCTGGGGATGGCCAGACGGAGGCCGCTGGAGTACTGGTGGAAAGTGGACGCTGCAACGCACTGCTCTGGCGCATGCTCCATACCTGACCTGACCTGTGATGTCACCGCATTTTCCATTCCATGTGATGCCATCTTGAAATACAAGCAAAGAGCGAAAGTGCACATTGACTGCGTGATTGTTGACATCATACTAAAACATACAATTTGGTGTCTGTCTGACATATTTGACAGCAATACATTTGGTCATGACTTATCCAATCGCACCCAAACTTCACAGGAGGATTTAGGGTCACAGGATGGAGGTTGTTGCGATTTAACTTGCCCCCTTCCCTTGGGGGATTTTTTGCCTTGGGTGAAGTCCGTGTTTTTTTTCAATATAAAATGTCAAGGCTCGTCTTAGAGCTAACACAGAGAACCTATAACAAGGGGAGCAGGAGACAAGAGGGATGGGAGAGGGAAGCACAAAACAGTGGGGGAAGAGACATAGTGTTACGAACTGGAAGCCTTTTTGCACACAGACAGCCAGAGTCCCCGTCGTTCATTCACTTCAATAAGTATCTGTTTATAGTCAGGGTCCCGTCCTTCTGTCTAATGGGAATTACATGTGTGTGCTACGAGTTATTTTTTTTGGTTAGGTTTTTACAACAACTACTACGACATCCACGACAACAACGCCACCTTCCCTCACTCAACGCAGTCGCCATTGCCCACGTGTTTTTGGCTGAGGGCGTGGGCGGAGCCTCCGTCGCTTCGGATCGAGGCTCTGCCCCAAGGAAGGGCATGGACCATTTCCTCCAGCCAATGAGCGAAGGGCGAGCATGACACGCACGCCCCATCCAATCGGGAGGTGACCATGAGTCATCGGACAATCCCTCATCCAATCAGGAGGAGAGTGGTGAGGAGAAGAGACCCCTCCCACCTCAGAAGGGTAGAGTGGTTGTCTGGACCAGTGTTCGACAGAGAGGAGATCGTGGCGATTGGCTTGCTCTGCGGCCGTGGTTCGAGCGGTCTGGGTCGTGGGTTCGAGCCCCACCGTGGTGGTATGCGCTGTCGTGCTCGAGCTGGGATCACCGTTCCCGTCCACGGACTCCGAGCTCCACAAGTGTGGGTCCGGTGAAACCGCACGAGGCGGGGAGGTACCCGACTAGGCCCTGGTCTCCAGCTCACCTTTCCCTCCTGGGCTGAGGACCGAAAATAGACTCACGGGGTCCATTTATTGTGTGTGTGTGTGTGGGTGTGGGTGTGTGTGTGTTTTGCCATCCTGTAAGTAGAAACTGTTAAGTGCTTTTCGTTCCTTGTAAATTGTTTTTCTTTCATTCGTGATAACTCTGCTCTCTGTGCTCCCCTGCCCCATTATAAATAAACCCCCGTGTTAAATGTTCCAGTTCATTGTTCGTGTTTTCTTTAATTGGCCTAGCATGGTTCGGGCTTGAGAAATAGTAAGGCCATTGGTGCCGTAAGTTGTCATTGGGACCGGTGCGGCTCTGGTAACTCCGTTGGTGACTCCGGATCTGAGTCGGTACCTGTGACTCGGTTTGGACAGTCGGCCGAGGGTGTGATTTCCCCGGTAATTTGACGACGTGGGGACTTATGTATATTGAAATTTGGCTATTGACCTTACCCCACGCAGTCAGAGAATTGGCGATCACGGTCCTTTAAGTGGCCCGTTGACTCCGGAGTTATCCGGGGTGACGACCTTTAATTCCAGGTGTTCGGTGGGAGACTAGAGTCCCTTTATAGAGAGAGTAGCGACAACTAACGATTTGACGCCATTTTGAGTCCTTTCAGTGCGGTATGCGTGCAGAGTCGCCGTATTGCGCCAGTGCATTGAACCGTGTATTCCAAAATGTTCTCTATGTATGAAAAATGGGAATGGTCTTTTCCATGTTGATAATGAACAAATTATGTGAAGATGACAAAATAGAAGATTTATGACAACTCAGAGCCAAATGATAAAGAAGAAATTCACAGAGCTGTTTGTGATTTAACAGTCACAGACATTTACAACCATGACAAAGAAGGAATGAACTCGACAAGTACACGTGCTGCTTATTTCAGCCTCATTTTAATTTCAGCGAGGCGAGAGCGAGACTCGAACTCTCACCTCCCTGTTTATACATGTACAATACAATGTTAACAGTTATCTTTGTATTTCTGCAGTTGTTTGACCTTGTTTATCGTGTGTGGGTATATATTTGTGTTTGTTTAATTTTCATATTGAAATTATTAATCTAAACTTTGCTGCATGTTGCCGATCACATATTCATCCCACCCGGCCTCCTCACTCTCACTCTCACTCTGACTCTGACTCTGACTCTCACACACACACACACACACGCACACACATACATACACACACACACACACACACACACACACACACACACACACACACACACACACACACACACACACACACACACACACACACACACACACACACACACACACACAATCTCTAATACATATACAAATTATATATTTACAATCACACATACACACATGTCGTAATGCACACACATACAAATTATCAATTGAAAGTCACACACACAAACACAAGTTAATGTCCTCACACATTCAAATCAACAGAGAAAAATACATACATTCAATGCATGCCCCCCCCCCCCCGAAGGTAAAAGCCAGTCCTGACCATGCTACACTCAGAAGTTAGATGGGCTCCGTTTTATGCTTCTATGTGGTGTCGACCTGTTTAGTATCCTGATATCTGGCAGTCTACCCCCACACCAATAGATTTTAAATCTTTGGTGTAACCTACTCTTAAAAGCTAGGGTTTAGGGTTAGGGTTGTGGTGGAGTCTGCGGGCCTATGGGGAAGGGCATGGTGATGTTGCATGGTGGGCGTGATGATGGGAGGTGGCCGTGGGGGTCGGCAAGGGATATGAGGTGTGCACGCCGTCTGAGGCGTCGTAGTAATGCTGGAGTCGGCCGGCTCGTGAGTGTACCGAGTACGGAATAAAGGGGAGCCGCGGGCACAGTACGCCCTTGCTCGCACTCGTGCAACACAGCCCGGCTCGACTGTTCCTCCGCTTCGTGTCTGCCTGCTAAGCATCTCTCATTTCAGTACAGTACAAGGGTCAGGTTTAAATCAGATTAGGTTTAAATCTTTGGTGTAACCTACTCTTAAAAGCTAGGGTTTAGGGTAAGGGTCAGGGTTAGGGCAAGGGTCAGAATTTGGGTTAGTGTTGACCCGAACTCTGCCTTTGAAGAGTGGGCCGTGTTCGTCCGAATCCGTTCTCCGTTCATTCGTCTTTGTTTTGACTTTCGTTTGACTTTGACTTTGAGTCTGAGTCTGACTTTGGAGACATTATCTGGAGTCTTGACCCTATATTAATTGATCTACCTCGAAGACTCTAACTCAAACTTAATTTTAAATAAAGATGCCTTCCCCTTCAAGTGCTAATTAATCCACGAGCAATGGATAACAAGCCTGGAAAGCCAAAGCAAAGGCCAGTCTCATGCGCAGCACACAAATATACGCATATGGGACCATTACCACCATCACACTGACCTGGCAGAGAACTGACGAAGAAGTTGCTTTCCATCCAACACGACTGACTCTGTTCTTCCAGATTTACCGTATTTTAGCATCTGATGGAAATCTATACATCTTGAATCCCTTCTCAGTTCTATTTGTGCACCCAAAGGCGCAACAACCTGCCATTTTGTCGTAAAATCGATGTAAAATACGAATGAGAACGCTGCGTACAGCGGGAACGTTAAAACGCTGACCGATATGCGTCCGATCCTGTCTGCGATGGACTCAAAATGGCTCCATATAATCACGTGACTAGATTTTTCCGGACCCTCTATGTCGCTACTCTCTCTCGAAAAGGACTCTCTGGGAGACGGCTCCACTGCTCCACCTAGTGGTCGTTTAATCGCCACCGAACCCCAGCCCACAACAATAGTACCGAAGTCTGGAACGATCCATGGTTATTTCAGGAACCGGAGGGTGTTCTGACTGTCCCCCCCCCCAACCCCCCTCCCCCCCTGCAGGAGATCATAAAGTTTATACAGCACACCTTCCATAAGAGACATGTTCAAATTCAAGATTTCTTTCCAGACATACACAGTTTTATTACCTCTGCAAAGCGGCTGCTCCTTCAGTCTGAGCAGTTTGGCATGACTGAGCCACAAATGTTTTGTCTGAGGAAGTGGGTTTTGAAAGAAAGGAAACTACTGCGTCCATAAGCCGGCCAATTGACCGATGTCTTT
>NC_140961.1:144565555-144590555 GCF_056783735.1 Eptatretus burgeri
AATTTAGAAAGTAATAAATTAATCGGCTCTCACAATGATCACCATTTCCTCTAGAACGTATTTTCAATTAAAATGCCTTCAAGTTAGGGTAAATCGAAAACATCAACGAAAGTTCGTTCATTGAAGTAGCATTTACCATAGATAAACTATGCTTCCTCTTCATCCTCCGATACTGTCTTGTTGAAAGGATTTTCGCAGGTATCAAGTTGACAGGGTCCGCAGACGCTGTGGCATGGCAGACCGTATCCCCTACAGCTACAGCGACTTGTTCTTCAGCCAGTTGTGCAGTTGCATCGGATCATCTTCAACAACTTTTCTGGAGCAGCGTCCTTGTCTGACATGACTGGAACTAGTTTATTGTCCTCCAGTTTCCAACCCCAGTCTGTTGGCTTCAAGTTTCCGTTCCTCCCCATCCAGACCATAATCTGATAGTATACTCTCAGAGAGTGAAACCTTGTTGAAGACGCTGTTGGTGGCAGACGTTCTGGGGTGACAAACGACTTAGCTGAAGCCAGTTTCTTCACAAAGACATTATATCGCAACTTGGCGAGGGAATCACAGGGATGTCCTCCAAATAATACTTTCATGGCATTGTTGCCGTTTTCCACGACCATGTCTCTTGTTTGGTTGGGGACAAGGAAGGTGTTTGCACAAGTCTTGATTGCTGAATCCCTCTTTGCCAGTTTCTGAAATGCTGACTTTTTTCTAATTCCAAATACTCGAGATGTCGAGTCGCACCCAGTGAAGGCATGAAGGAAGAGAAGATGTGGGCATAGCTCTTCACCCAATGATACTTTCAGCTGGTTGATATTGTGCACCTTCCAGTTCCTGGATGAATTGTCAGAACGAAAATACAGTTCTTTGCTGTCGACGCTAGCGTAATGCAATAATAGCACCAACAGATCTGTATCTTCTCCAATCAGGGTAGTTGATTGTTGGTATGACGATGTCACTGCCGCTTTTACGATGGTGGAAATTCACAGAACACCATTCAGGTTCCCCAGAAATCAGTTATTCGATAAGTACGTCTTTCAGGTTAGGTTCCCCCACCGATGTATTAAGGAAATTGTTCGTATGCCGGGCTGTGAATCTTTGAGTTAGCCGTTATTCTTTTCCTATCTTTTATTTTAAACAAACAACATCTCCTCAACAACAAACTCTACCACGATGCCACCTCCACCACAACGCTAACAACTCTACAACCACGCCATCCCCACGACAACACCATCAACCTCGCGACACCATCACGCCCTCCTCAGCACAGCGGCAAAATGCTGTCGACGCAGACACGCCGCGCCGCCATAGGAACCACATTCCAGCATCCGTGTGCAAATCAGCCGTGAAGACAGCTGATTTGCACAATCGGATCAAAACGGCCTTTACCTTGAAGGGAACTCGCCAATCAGAGGTGAAAGGGGCGGAGCCAGCCTGGTGTGAAGGTTCAAGGGTGAAAGGGGGCAGCGCCGGCTTCGGGAGAAGAAACCTAAAGCGGCTTCACCCCCTGGGGCTATAAAAAGGTGTGTTGGCACGCCGAGAGCGCGGTTCGTTGGGGGTGTTTGTTGGAGAAATGAGTCGTTGGTGGAGGGCAGCTCATTGGAGCCCGTCGAGGAGAGCGGATCGTGGCGAGTCGGGCGCGCCACCAGGCCCTGACCAACCAAGCCCAAGAGTCATCGAGGAGAGTGGAGCGTGTTGAGTCGGGCATGCCGCCAGGCCCCCGACCGACCAAGTCGCCATTCGAGCCACTGCCGCGTTGGCAACGGGCCAGCGAGACGGAGACACCAAGGGTCGCCGAACCGAAGACCACCGAGTCGCCACCAAGGGGCGGCCAGATAACCGGCCTGGCCTCTCGGAGCCTTCCGGTCATCTCGGCTCTGAGTACATTAAAGGCTTACAAGCCCATTTCTTTCCTTGGTTTTTATGTGAAAGTCTGTGGCGCCTTGTCTTCCATGAAGTGGAACTGCCATAAGTACGTGCTTGTATATAAATATAGAAATCGGCTGTCGGCTTTTTGCTCGTGTCTTGTCCCCATCCCCCATTGATTCTGTGCTTACTGGAAATAAATGCCCCATTGTTTGAATGTCAACCTGCTCGTTGCGTCATTTTCTGTCATTGACTGCCATGGCGCGCTCGGGATGTTAACTCGCTATTAAGGCTGATAAAAGTGATAATCTGGTCCGACGGCACTTGGCGAGTTAAAACCGCCGGGTTTCGCGCATGGAACGAGCACGCTTAAGTGGCTCGTTTCCGTATGAGTCCCGTCGAGGTATAAACTCTCGGTATTTCTGTCCGCGTGAATCGTTAGGTGTATCGACAATTCGGCGATTAACCCTGAAGCGCGTGGACAGAATAATTGACAAGTTTATGGTGCGTTAAAATGCACCCGTAGCTGGTTTTCGGGGTTGTCCGGAAAGCGACGACTGGATTCCGGCCGTCTGTGGGCGCGTGACTACGATTGGACTGAAGTGGTCGTGCAAACGCCGACGGAAACCTATAACAATATATATATATATATATATATATATATATATATATATATATATATATATATATACATGTATATATATACACACACATATATATATATATATATATATATATATATATATATATATATATATATATATATATATATTGTTGTGGTTACCAAATTCGCAAACCACCATAAATTTGCTACTAAATTGTCAATAAATGCTGTGCTTTGTGATGTATGTGTCGATTTCTATGTTTTGGAGGTCAACAAATCATCTGATATCATTTTCGGAGTTGACGAGTGATGGTAAGGCCTTAAATCCAAGATGCCGTCCAAAATGCCCCCCCCCCCCAATGGCCACCATGGGCGTGTACTTGTTTTAAAACAGGCAATAAATGGACTACATTTGTAGTGTTTGTGTTTATTCCTATGTTTTGGAGGTCATGCCCAATCCTTCAAATAGTGTCTACCTGAAAAGTTGTCCCGTGTGTCGTGATCAGAATTAATTGACCATCTTGTGCATAACATAAATAAAAATATGCTTTGGTAATTTAGAAAGTAATAAATTAATCGGCTCTCACAATGATCACCATTTCCTCTAGAACGTATTTTCAATTAAAATGCCTTCAAGTTAGGGTAAATCGAAAACATCAACGAAAGTTCGTTCATTGAAGTAGCATTTACCATAGATAAACTATGCTTCCTCTTCATCCTCCGATACTGTCTTGTTGAAAGGATTTTCGCAGGTATCAAGTTGACAGGGTCCGCAGACGCTGTGGCATGGCAGACCGTATCCCCTACAGCTACAGCGACTTGTTCTTCAGCCAGTTGTGCAGTTGCATCGGATCATCTTCAACAACTTTTCTGGAGCAGCGTCCTTGTCTGACATGACTGGAACTAGTTTATTGTCCTCCAGTTTCCAACCCCAGTCTGTTGGCTTCAAGTTTCCGTTCCTCCCCATCCAGACCATAATCTGATAGTATACTCTCAGAGAGTGAAACCTTGTTGAAGACGCTGTTGGTGGCAGACGTTCTGGGGTGACAAACGACTTAGCTGAAGCCAGTTTCTTCACAAAGACATTATATCGCAACTTGGCGAGGGAATCACAGGGATGTCCTCCAAATAATACTTTCATGGCATTGTTGCCGTTTTCCACGACCATGTCTCTTGTTTGGTTGGGGACAAGGAAGGTGTTTGCACAAGTCTTGATTGCTGAATCCCTCTTTGCCAGTTTCTGAAATGCTGACTTTTTTCTAATTCCAAATACTCGAGATGTCGAGTCGCACCCAGTGAAGGCATGAAGGAAGAGAAGATGTGGGCATAGCTCTTCACCCAATGATACTTTCAGCTGGTTGATATTGTGCACCTTCCAGTTCCTGGATGAATTGTCAGAACGAAAATACAGTTCTTTGCTGTCGACGCTAGCGTAATGCAATAATAGCACCAACAGATCTGTATCTTCTCCAATCAGGGTAGTTGATTGTTGGTATGACGATGTCACTGCCGCTTTTACGATGGTGGAAATTCACAGAACACCATTCAGGTTCCCCAGAAATCAGTTATTCGATAAGTACGTCTTTCAGGTTAGGTTCCCCCACCGATGTATTAAGGAAATTGTTCGTATGCTGGGCTGTGAATCTTTTAGTTAGCCGTTATTCTTTTCCTATCTTTTATTTTAAACAAACAACATCTCCTCAACAACAAACTCTACCACGATGCCACCTCCACCACAACGCTAACAACTCTACAACCACGCCATCCCCACGACAACACCATCAACCTCGCGACACCATCACGCCCTCCTCAGCACAGCGGCAAAATGCTGGCGACGCAGACACGCCCGCGCCGCCATAGGAACCACATTCCAGCATCCGTGTGCAAATCAGCCGTGAAGACAGCTGATTTGCACAATCGGATCAAAACGGCCTTTGCCTTGAAGGGAATTGGCCAATCAGAGGTGAAAGGGGCGGAGCCAGCCTGGGGTGAAGGTTCAAGGATGAAAGGCAGCAGCGCCGGCTTCGGGTGAGGAAACTGAAAGCGGCTTCACCCCCTGGGGCTATAACAAGGCGCGTTGGGACGCTGAGAGAGCGGTTTGTTGGGGAGTTCGTTGGTCGTTCGTTGGAGAAGTGAGTCATTGGTGGAGGGCAGCTCGTTGGAGCCCATCGAGGAGAGCGGTGCGTGGAGAGTCAGGCGCGCCGCCACACCCTGACCAACCAAGCCCGAGAGTCGTCGAGGAGAGCGGATAGCAGAGCGTGGAGAGTCGGGCATGCCGCCAGGCCCCGACCGACCAAGTCGCCATTCGAGCCACTGCCGTGTTGGCAACGAGCCAGCGAGACAGAGACACCAAGGGTCGCGGACCCAAAGACCACCGAGTCGCCACCAAGGGGCGGCCAGATAACCGGCCTGGCCTCTCGGAGCCTTCCGGTCATCTCGGCTCTGAGTACATTAAAGGCTTACAAGCCCATTTCTTTCCTTGGTTTTTATGTGAAAGTCTGTGGCGCCTTGTCTTCCATGAAGTGGAACTGCCATAAGTACGTGCTTGTATATAAATATAGAAATCGGCTGTCGGCTTTTTGCTCGTGTCTTGTCCCCATCCCCCATTGATTCTGTGCTTACTGGAAATAAATGCCCCATTGTTTGAATGTCAACCTGCTCGTTGCGTCATTTTCTGTCATTGACTGCCATGGCGCGCTCGGGATGTTAACTCGCTATTAAGGCTGATAAAAGTGATAATCTGGTCCGACGGCACTTGGCGAGTTAAAACCGCTCGGCTTCGCGCATGGAACGAGCACGCTTAAGTGGCTCGTTTCCGTATGAGTCCCGTCGAGGTATAAACTCTCGGTATTTCTGTCCGCGTGAATCGTTAGGTGTATCGACAATTCGGCGATTAACCCTGAAGCGCGTGGACAGAATAATTGACAAGTTTATGGTGCGTTAAAATGCACCCGTAGCTGGTTTTCGGGGTTGTCCGGAAAGCGACGACTGGATTCCGGCCGTCTGTGGGCGCGTGACTACGATTGGACTGAAGTGGTCGTGCAAACGCCGACGGAAACCTATAACAATATATATATATATATATATATATATATATATATATATATATATATATATATATATATATATATATATATATATATATATACACATATATATATGTATATGTATGTATATATATATATATATATATATATATATATATATATATATATATATATATATATATATATATATATATATATATATATATATATTGTTGTGGTTACCAAATTCGCAAACCACCATTCAGGTCCCTTAGGTGAGGTATCTCGGTAAGTGCATGTGTAGTTAGGCCCAAACCCGTTGTCTAGTGGGAATAAATGTTATTCATGCGTGCTGCGACTCTTCAGGATAGCCGTTTTTCTTTTACTATCTTTATTTTGGACCAACCGCCATGATTACCACCACAACCACAACATCAACCACCAACCACAACGCCGCTTCACCACAACCGCCACGACCTTCCCGTCACACCTCGCAACCGTAACATCGCCACTGTTCTTGCCCCGCTGTGGGTACCGGTGTTGGACTCGTGCAGGGCGCACGTTGAACAGCGTGTACAAAATCACGGATTTTGTGCTTCAAAAACGGATCAAAAACGACACACGCCCACTTTTTGCCGTCCAATCGGTGAGCGAGGGGCGATTTGGCCCCGCCTCCAGGACGATCGATATATGCAAATTTGTGGATCAAAAAGCCTTCACGCCCACTTTTTCTCGGGCCAATGGGGAGCGAGGTGAAAGGTCAAAGGGAGGGGGTCAAAGGCGAAGCTACGGGGGGATAAAAGGACCGTGTTCGTCAGTGTGGAAGTCTGGAGCCCGAAGCCTGCAGTAGCTGGAGAAGCTGAAGAGAGTCGAACGAGGAGAGTCCAAAGAAGAGTCCAGGGTGGAGAGTCCAGAGGCGGAGAGGCGGCAGCGGCGAAGGCAGACGAGGGGGTGCTCGCGTCGGTGCCGGGAGCTGCACGCCCGAGGGAGGCCGGCAGCGCGACCTGGCCGAGGTGGAGACGCACACCAGGGATAATAAAGATCCTCTATACCCCGAGCATCAGCAACCCCCTCCTGTTTCCCCCCCGCGCTGAGATAGTGCGACCAAGGGGGCCCCTTTCCCACCCCCCTGCCAGACACCGTCCACGAGGCCCGCGGGTTGCGGCGCCATCGCCGCTCCGCGTCTCATCACCAGACGGGTAGGCGCGACCCGGTCTCGGCCTCAGGCCCGCCTCATTCTTGAGGGTATTCTTTCCTTGGTTTTGGGTATGTGTTGTCGGCGCCGTCTGTGAGGTAGAATTGTATAAGTGTTGCCGTGTGCTCGGTAGTCGGTATTAGCTCTGCATTGTGTTTCTCTTTTGCTTTTTGTGTAAATGGAATTGTGTTTTTTTTGTGTGCATTTGGTGGAATTGTATTTGTGTGCTTCCCGTGTGCCGCGAATAAATGTGCTTTATTGTTGAACTGTTCTCCCGCTTCGCTTCGTCTTTTCCCCCATTGAACCCTCATCTTGCTTCACGTAAAGGGTTGGTAGTGGGCTGAATACGCCCGATAATCAATCGAACCGTCGAGGTCGACGATAACACCGCTCGGTTATTCTGATAGTACGGAACGGGTCGCTTAAGTGGCCCGTGTCCGAAGTCGACCTGCGGCGAGGTGCGATCGCCCGGTCTACCCTCCGCGTGGGTACTTAGGTAGGTCGAATTTGGCGAGCAACCCTATCCCACGCGGGGGCTGATTGGCTCGATCGCGGTGAGACCGAAAGGTCCACCCGTGACTGGTTCCCGGCGTTAGTCCGAGAGGGTCACGACTGGATTGTCCGTCCGGTGGGCGACGTGCCGCGATTCGAGTTACGTGGCCGTCAGCACGCCGGCGGGCGCGAATACCGCAACAATATATATATATATATATATATGTATATATATATATATATGTATATATATATATATGTATATATATATATATATGTATATATATATATATATATGTATATATATATATATGTATATATATATATATGTATATATATATATATATGTATATATATATATGTATATATATATATATATGTATATATATATATATATATATATATATATATATGTATATATATATATATATGTATATATATATATATGTATATATATATATATATGTATATATATATATATGTATACATATATATATGTATATATATATATATATATATATATATATATATATCTATATATATATATATATATATATATATATATATATATATATATATATATACACACACAAATATATATATACAGGGTGTCCAAAAAAAATGTACTCACATTTTGGCTCATCATAACTCATTGAATTTTTCATTTATTTTCAGATCAAATTGACCAAAATAATGGAAGAAATACGACGAGGTTTTGAAGAAAGAAAATTTATCATAAAGTGCTACTGGAAAAACAAAAACATCATGGAAGTGCAAGGACAATTTAGAAGACATTTTCATTAAGATCCACCAATGCGACGCACCATTGCTCGCATCCGAGATAAGTTTGAAACAGAAGAACTGTGCATGACGTCCATAAGGAGCATTCAGGAAGACCACGGTCATCAACCACCCCTGCAAAGAAAAATCAATTGCTGGAAACTCTCCACCGATCCCCACGGAAATCTGTATGACAAATGGCTCGTGAGACAGGAATCCCAAAATCAAGCGCCCATCGCATTTTTAAGCGAATTAATTGGAAAAGTTACATTCCAAAATTAATCCATGCTCTAAATGAAGACGATCCTGACCGGAGAGCTGAATTTTGTGAGTGGTATTTGGGCAAATGCGAAGAAGATGCAGCATTTCCATCCAAAATTGTTTGGAGCGATGAGGCCAGCTTCAAGTTAAATGGCTCAATTAACCGACACAATTGCACCAACTGGGCTCCTCAAAATCCGCATGTTCCTATTGAACACCATTTAAACTTACCAGGGGTTACTGTGTGGTGTGGCATATCAGCATTGGGTATCCAAGGGCCATTCTTTTTTGACCAAACTGTCACTGGGGATGTTTACTTAAACTTGCTGCAGGAATCCGTCGGTCCATGTGTTGAAGAGATTTACTTTCAGCAAGATGGAGCACCTCCCCACGACCACCATGATGTAAGGGCCTATCTCGAAGCAACTTTTCCGAAGAGCTGGATTGGGCGAACATTTATATACATCTAAAAACATGTTAGTGGTATTCTATGGATACTTTAGCAATTCTGTGATAGCTCCTGAAGATAAGAACCTTCAATGTAGCATATTACTGTCGAATAGCCTATATATGTATGCATGTGTGTGAGTAGGGTGAATATACTGATTCTGGCTCACTTTTCCCATGAAAATGAATGGGGGATTTTCAGCGATTCATATTTTTTTTTCCCTAAAAATAAACCCCCTTTTTATCCCAAGGTATATTTATTTGTCTCCCCAATTAACCTGGGGACACTTTTTTTTTCAAATAACCCATGCAATAAGATAAAGATTTGTTCAAGTAGCAAAGTAGTAATGTGATTTGTTTAAGGTGATTCTGAAGAAATATCTGAAACGTCTAAGCCTCGGGACACTCTTTTTCAAATAACCAATGCATATTGTTTAGCTCACTCATTGAACCTATAAAGATTTGTTCATTCTCAAATTCCTTCAATAGTTTAATTTTCTTTGCACAATAATCCCCATCTAAAATATTTAAAAACAAAACATTTGAATCTTTATATTTTTAAAGATACCCCTTTTGTGTCATTACGAAATGATAAACTTCTCTTAATGCTCTTGTTTGACCACCTCCTGAGCCACATATCATTTTGAGATTATAGTAAATTGTTTTTTCATTGTTCAATTGATAACCATCAGTTTTCAGTCCATTCAAGGATATTCATTTTTTTCTTTACATCCTCTAACTTACGAGTTTTTAAATTGATTCGCTTATTTGTTTTATTTACCTTTGTTTTAGTTATTTTTTCAATAAGACTTATTTGATATTTTTCACATTCATTATGTTTTCGATTTATATACAAAGACTGAGATTTTCTCCACTCTTTAGTTTGATTAATACTTGGTTTGACCATTTATATATTGCGAAAAAACGTGGCGGTAGCCCTTCTAAAACCCTAACCCATCTTCCCATCGTTAAAACACAATCTATTTTATACACTCTATCATACAATATCCATATGGAACACAATCTATTCCATTATCTAAAATAAATCTCTTATCATCAAAGGCTCCTAATGCCTTTTTATTTTCTTCTTCACTATATATGTTATGTTTATAACTTCTTATTGTATTCATTTTCCTATATTCTTCTTTCTTATTCATCAAACAATTATAATAATTTCTAAAAGTTATTCATTTCTTTATTACATATTTCTTTATTCCCTTTAACCTCTTATCAATCTGATCACCATACTTATAAGCATATGCCTTTGCTCTCAATCCAATAAATTCACTCATTACTTTTCCACCCAACTCATCCTTAAACTTACCAATAACCTTTTCATTCTTTTTGGAAAATAACTCACTCTTCTTGCTGAAATTACTTGTATCATATACTCCAATATTTTTCTTCATATCTTGATAAACATCATCAGTTTTTATATCTAGGATAAAACTATCAGTGTCCATATACAACAATGAAACATTTTCACCATACTCTTTCTTTAAGTCATTATACAAATAATCATGCATCAATATCTTTGATAAATCAAGAACTGCTGTTCCAATATAAATTGGTTTATCCATTACAATACTTTCCTTTTTCATATGAATTGCAGAAAAGTTCTCTGAAAAAACCTCTTCTCTCTCAAAACTTGGGTTATTTATCAATCTCGAAGCTTCTTTCCAAGATGTTGCGAATCTAATGTTTTGCCTGTTTCTAACATTTTCCATAGTCTTTCCAAATACAGCATTATTCATTAATTTATAAAAGTCTCCTTCAAATTTTACTTTTGTATTTGCTCTCATATTTTTCTGGATTGAATTGAATATACTTTTTCACCCAAGGACTTTGTTTAAATTTTAAAACTCAATGAATTTTAGCTACTCTCAATCCTTCTCTCAAAAACTGTTTTAAGCTTCTCTGATGCAAAACATATCCTTCTTTATCATAGAATGTTGTTAATAACTTTTCTGTTGATTTGCCTTTAATATTAAAACTTTTATGATAATCACTCAACCATTCTTTCTTTGGGGTTTCTTTCTCACATGCAAAAGGAAGGTTTTTATGCTTATTATGAAGATCACTCGGGTACCTCAAATCAACTTCAAAATAATAACCTTCTTCTTCGTCATTCAATTCCTCTTGAGAAGAAATAACAATGTTCATCAAAGCCTTTTCATAATCCTTTTCTTCCACCAACTCTAATTTACCATAAGGCAGAGATTGAGACATTGCCCATCCATACAAATTATTAGCATCAAAATACATCAAATAATTACTATCTTTTTCACGATCATAATTTGGAAGATATTTATTATTTGCTTTAGCATATCTTTTTGAACATACTTGTGATATTCCACCTCTCTTGGACTTCTCAATCATCAAAAGCATATCAACATCACTGATTAAATCTATATCTTGTTTTGTCATTTTCAACATTGCACTCCAAGCTAAACCAGAAGCTGTGAAATAGTGGGCAGGATCTAATCCAGAACAATTTTTATTATGACAGAGTGATCTAAAAGCTTCAAACACATCAGCCAACAATAAAACATCTGTTTTTAGATATAAATCATGATATTCTCCAAGGTTCTTTATCTTAAATATTTTCCATATTTCTTGTGCGTGTTTGTATTCCTTATCACTTGTCTCTTCTTCATAAAGGTTATTATAGAAACTTTCTTTTGAAGGAAGTTGTGTTTCTTTAAATCTCATAAATGAATCCATATAATCATAAGAATAAATTCCCTTACTTGTAAGAATTTTCTCTTCACTTTGAATTTCATTCCTTGTTTGAATTTCCTCTCTCGTGAGAATTCCTTCTTTAATCAGAATTTCATCTTTAATCAGAATTTCCTCTTTAGTTAGAATTTCATTCATTGTTCGAATTTTCTTTATAATTAGAATTTCATCTTCAGTTAGAATTTCTTCATTAATTTCCTCATTAATTCGAATTTCCTCTTTACTTTGAATTCTCTCTTTAATCTGAATTTCCTCTTTAGTGAGAATTTCCTCTTTTGGAAAGAATGAATTAAGATTTGGAAAGGTGTCCGTGGAGCTTGGATTTGATGCGAGGTAGGCTCGTGGTGTTCCCATAAACTTGTAAGAATCTAGAAACCTAATACGAGTCAAAGGTTTTGTGAATATCATTTTTGTAAATGAAATATACTTTTGACTTGTGTTTGTTATGGCAGAAATATTCCCTGGTGTTTTTGAAAGTTCATTTATAAATAGATGTGTATCATCGTTGGCGCTGTTGTGAAGAAAGACTAGAATAAAAGAAGGTAATTTATAATTAAGATTACAACAGGAATGAGCGGACCTCTATATTTACCAGTAAGATGACAATGATCCCTAACTTTAGACTCCTTAATTTCCCCCTCACAAATATGACAGATATTGTTCTTTCTAAATTCTAAATTTTCTTCTTTGGTTAATTTCATCGGTTCATTTGTTTCTTTCATTAATTTAGTGAGTCTTATACAATCCTTTTTTAATCGTTTTACAAACTCTTGTGAAGCTTTTTTTCCACAATAATGTTCAAGTTTGTTATACTTTTCTCCAACAGATGATTTGATATAATAACAGAAACCACAAGGAATATGTTTTTGATATTTATTTGTATATGATTCTTTTGGATTAGGAGAAGCAGTATTTATCTTTTTAAGGATACACTCAAAATCAGCATATATCACAAATGGGTGCATGATATATTTATTATAATCTTCAAAATAAATCTTTTCACCAGGTTTAGGCATTGTAATTACAGCTGATTTATGATTACTGCAATATTTTGAATGTTGTTCTAATCGTTCTTTTGCATGAAATGAATTAAGACATCGCTGACAAGGATATATTTTGTTTGCTGTTCTGAATACCTGAGAAGAGATTAATCTTGATAAATTATTGATGTATGTGTAATGTGAATTATTTCCAACACTAAAATATAAAAGATCAATGTGTGTTTCTTCATTTTTATAGTTGTTTGAAATTTTTAATATTTGAACTTTGTTTGTATCTGTTAATCCATATACATTAATAGAAAGATTATTCTTTTTCTCAAATTTAGGAATATCTGTTCGTGGCATTGGGAATTTAAAATCTTTAATGTCCAAGGTATTCTCATATTTCATATATTGTTTTACTCTTTCTGAATTACATTTTGGTGGATGAAAGTGAGCAAGAACAGACCAGAGAAAACATTTATTATCATTGTTCTTAATATTAACAACTGCCTTCTTTAGTTTTATTTCTTTTGGTAATTCAATATAAGAAGAAGCTTTAAGAGGGTTTGATTTTAGAATGTGTATATCTAAAAAGATGATTTTTTTAAATATTGAATCCACTTCCTACCACTGTATTATCAATATCCTCCTCTTGTTTTGATAGTTCTTCATAAACCCCACTATTCAAAAAATCCTGAAATGATGTTATAGAATGAAGATCTGTTCTCATATAAGGAGTTTGTTCTTCATCTTGTCTTTTCATATTCATTTTCATTCCCATATAAAACTTTAAAGTTTTCATTTCTTTTAATGTCTTTTTAATAACTTTTTCAACATCAGGTTTCACTGTTTCAATTGATTCAGCTATTGATGATGGACCAGGTTCTCCAAATTGAAAAATCCTTATTCTTATATGCCCTTTAAATGCCCCATCAGTGTTTTCAATATAATAGTCTCCCTTGACTTTAAACTCATTTTTCTTGTGTTTTTTTGATTGAAGATGTCTATTATAACTTCTCTTCAAAACATTCTTTGAACAGATATCACAATGTTTTCTTTCAAACTCAGAGGAGATATTTTATGAAATAGATTAAATGTGTGTTTGTTGGTTCGGAGGTGTTTTCTATAATGTTTATATTCGTGATTACAAACATCGCAGTATGTTGTATTCACCATATTTATAAAATAAATCATTGTTTAAACTAAAAATTTTTTGATGAAAATTTCGTTTATTTTACAGGTGAATCTGTGCTTAAAACCATTTTATCCTCCAACTTTTTCACTTAATAAATACAATGTTTCAAGACACAAAAGACAAGTTTCAATCAATCTCTTCATTTTCTCAAGATACTGAGAAATATGTCAAGGATGTAAAATTGAACAAAGATAAATATAACAACTATTGGATAAAAACAATTATGGTGGATATGATGAGTTCTTCAAT
Organism: Eptatretus burgeri; assembly: GCF_056783735.1. Classification (NCBI taxonomy): domain Eukaryota; kingdom Metazoa; phylum Chordata; class Myxini; order Myxiniformes; family Myxinidae; genus Eptatretus; species Eptatretus burgeri. The sequence continues at coordinate 144,579,387 of NC_140961.1, forward strand.
TTCCTTCAGTGGAAGGGCTTTTAGTATACCTGGTAGAACATCAATTAAAGTATCTCTAACAAAAGTTTCTCCTCTCCTTCTGGTAATATATTCAAAACTAGAAAAAGCAATGAAACCAGAAAAAGTATCAAAAAACAAAAACCTTATGGATGAAGCTTTAGAAAGAAAAGATAAGACCATCTGTAATATGCAAGGAGAAATTTGTATTTTTTTCAACAACCCTAAAGATGTAAATCCTGATGAAATAAAGGATGTTAATATATCAGGTGAAATGACATTTCGTTCAATAGTAGTTAACGATCATTTAAAAATTACCTTTAATATAAAAAATGTTGTCGTTGAATCTGGTAATGAAAAAAAGTATATCGATATCGATGGTAATATTATTAAATATGAGTCAATATACAACTGAAAGTATAGATGAATTTCAGTTTAAGTAAAGTTTTATTTTATAAATATGCTCGACTTTCCTGATTCTCCAGATGACAAATTTGAGAATTGTCCTGTGTGTGAAAGACGGGGATTAAACACAGAGTCAAAAGCCTATAAACAATGTATATTCTGTGATTATCTTCTAATTAATGATAATAAAAAATATAAAAAGGAAAATAATTCTTTTAGATTTACACCAAAAATGAATTACTTTACAAGATTGATTAGAGAAATGAATGTAAAGTATGAGGGTGATAACACACCTTTCCTTACAAGGGAAGAAACTGAACGTATTAGAGAAATGTTCAAAGGATTGTTGTTATATATTATTCATGGATGTGATTTTCAGGGAAATATCAACACAAGATATTGTATAAATAAAATAATGGATTATCTTGAAATGAAACCTGAACTTAGGATAAAATATAGTTTCTAAAAAAGCCAATAATAAATTAAATAACCTGTTTTCCAAATATATAAATGAATGATTTTTTCCCCATTTGGGAAAATAAGATAAAATTTAACAACCATAAAAATCTCCCAAATTCATTAAGATGTCTCAGAGTTGGTTCAAGTGGATGTGGAAAAACCTGCTTACTTTTAAAGATGCTCCTCACCCCCAACTTTTTAGATTATGATAATTTAATAATTTTCACAAAGTTGAGTTTTCAACCAGAGTATCAACCACTCTCACAAGGTTCTAATGCTGGTCTTCAAAAAGAAGATATAATCGGTTTATTTAAACTTCAAAAAAACCTAAATGATAATAACATTGAAGATATAATTCAACTATTTTGTGATACACAGAGATGTAAAAAGAAATCAAATCCGATAACTTGTATTCTTCGTGATAATACGGATGATATACCGTCTCCCCAAGATTTGGATAAATCAAAAAAGAACCTCGTTTTCTTTGATGATTGTGTTAATGAGAGAAACCAAATGGTAATGGACAGCTACTACACAAGAGGGAGACATTCTTCTTGTAATTGTATTTATCTTAGTCAATCGTACTTTCAACTTCCTCGTTCTTCCATCAGAAACAATGCTTATACTTTTATTTTATTCAAGTTAAATTCAATAGATATCAATAATTTTTGGAGAGATAATTGTTCTACATTATGAAGTAAAAAGAAATTTGGGGATAACATGAAGCACACGACTGAAAAATATAAATATATTGTTGTGAAACAAGATGAGATATTAAGGGATATATTTTTTGTTTTATAAACAATTGCATATATAAATGACAACTATTATTATAAATCTTGTGGGTAAATCTGCTTCTGGAAAAAACTTTCATAAATCAAGGTTCTTTTGTAGTACAAATGAGAATATTGTAAATTTACTTAAAAAACACCCCATGATACGCATTGTATCAACAACAACAAGAGCAATAAGTCCTGGAGAAGTAAAAGTTGAAGATTATCACTATATTTCAGTGGAGGAACATATGCGATTGAGGAATGAAGGTCAAATATTTGAGGAGGTTTCTCTTGGAACAACAAAATATTCACATTGTAAGAGTGAGTTAAAGAAACTAAAATCTGGTGGTCTTGGGATATTAGAAACTAATCCAGAAGGAACGAGACAAATTATTAAACATCTGAGCGGAGTGAAGATTTTATCATTCGTTCTTGATGTTGATGAAGAAACTCAACGCAAACGTATGAAAAGCAGATATGCAAGTAGTAGTGAAGAAGAAATTACAACTCGCATTAATGTTCATAAAGAATTTGATGAAATATTAAAAGAAAAGGATTTATTTGAACACATGTACTTGAATGATGAAGAAAAGGAAAATTTCACTGTTGATCTTTGCAATTCATTAAATGACATTTTCCAATAAATAAATGGGTGCAAAAGAAAGAGCAAGAAGATTTAAGGAACATCAAGAGTTGGTTTCAAAAGTTGTAAAACAACACGAAGACATAAAGAAGAAAGGTAGACGAAAACTCACGGGTGAAGAAGCATTTGAAAGAAAACAAGATAAAAAAATTAACCACTTTTAAAAACTGCCGAAGAAAAAATTATAGATGTTTCCACAGTTTCCAAAATAGAATATACTCTGAAAAAACTTCAAATGTTGAAAGATTTTAGTGAAATGACAGAGAAAGAATTAGAGCATATAGGAGAATTAGAATATGATTATGAAGGATTATTTCAACAACTGGAAGAGATTAATCGACCCCCTGATTATATTGTGAATGCTCCTCAAAACAATGAATATTCAGCGGATTCAAAAACCAAAGCAGGACTTATTCCAACAGAACAACCAACAATATTTTATCTTGTTCAAGAAAAGTTATTAATATTTAATGATGAATTAAGGTTCTTGAGTTTTTCTCAACCCCCTGTTAAACTAACTCCGAGATTAATGTTTCTTCTCACAAAAGATGGAAGACAAGGTTCAACTGTGAGGGATGAATCAAAGTATATTGATAAACCATTGGATATGAAAAATAATGATGACAGAGTATATATTGATCTGCTGAACACTCTAAATTATAGGGTTAGTATTTCTAGTAAAAGTAGGAAAAATGTGAAGGAGAAACACATTATTCAGGCTTTAAGTATCCTTGGTTCAGGTATTAGTTTTCTTCCAAATGACCCATCGCAATTAGTCAATAGACTGTTATTGTTGTTAGGTAGTAAGAAGGCTGGAAATAACAATTGTTTTAATGAAGCATCAGCCATTTTAGACCAGTTGATGAACATGAAAATAATTAATAAATCTCAATATAAAGACATTTTATCTCATATTAAATAAGATGAGAAGCACAATCCTGAGTTTTAATTTCACAACAAGCGACCACACATCTTCATTCCCATACCCACTACAACTTGACCCAACAAAAGAATATGAGGCATCTTTATTGTCCATGGAAACTTATAATACCTTATTTAATATAACTGATAAAAATGACAAGTTTAGTAATAATCCCGGAAGTGGATACAAAACGATAAGTCTCACCCGGAGCATATGAGATTTCTCAAATATCTTCCGAAATTGCTCGTCTTCTGAAAGAACAGGGTGATGAACCAAAAAATATTGTTTTAGACATTCAAAAACATACTTCAAAATCAACGATTAAAGTTAAAAATAACTACAACGTTGATTTCACAATTGATAATTCATTTAGAGAGTTGTTGGGTTTCTCCTGAAAAAAGATTGAAACTAATGGGACGTTTTACAGTGATAATGTCATTCAAATATCCTCAGGAATAAATTCGGTGTTAATTTACTGTGATTTGATTGATGGTGCTTATAATGATGGAATAAAAACAAATACAATATTTTCATTCAGCGCATACTCAACTCCAATTGGTTATAAATTCAATATGGAACCCAAAAATTTGGTTTATCTCCCTGTGTCAGGAAAAACCATACACAGAGTAAATTTTAGGATAACCGACCAAGACAATTGTATGATTTCTTTTAATGGAGAAGTTATATCCATCAGAGTTCACCGACGTGAAGTTTTCCAATATATAAATACGATGGTTATTGTGAGGAAACACGAGTTGGGAAAATATAAAATAATTACAGGGGATGGGATGTTCCTTTCCCCATACCACAAGGGTGAAGGTATGTATCTTGGTGGAGGATATTATAAACCGAAGAGACAAAGGGGTGTTGGACATCAATTTAGAGGAGATGGGATAATTGATACTCTAATGGGTATTGGTTCAACTATTCTTAAACATAAAGATCTAATTGGTTCAACTGCTTCTGCTGTGGGAATTGTGGCAGGTGCTGTAAAGAGCATAAAAGATGCCCAGAAGGAATCTCATAAATTACAAGCAATAAAAGAAATTAAGAAAGGCAAAACTCAGTTGTCCCCCCAAGAACGACAGAAAATAATTTGAATACTTGGATCAGGGTTTCAAAAGTTTTAACATCTTTTTTCCTAAATGAATACAAGTATGGAAGCAATTGATAGTATCTATGATTTGGATGATACCATTGTCATCTCAAACTCCACTAAAAAAGAAGATTACTTCAAGGTAAATGCAATAACTGGAAGAGACTGGAATACGAATGGTACAAAAAGTTTTGAAATAAATAATCAACAAACCTATTTGAATCTATCCTGAAGTTTCTTGTGTAAATTTAAATTCACTAAGGCTGGGAATAACACAAACGCTACACTTGTATATTATTTCTTCTGGAAAATGTTTGATAGTGTGCGTTTGTATTTTGGAACACAAGAAGTTGAAGCGGTTGATTATGTCTCTGCTGTATCTGAAATGATGAAATTTACACTCTATACATTCAGTGATAGAATGGGAAAGGGGTCTGTCGAAGGTTTTATTCCTGATATGTCAACGGGAACAAACACAGACACTGGATATACTCAAAGGAAAGGAGCGTATAATGATGATACAAAAGCAGTAAATAGTTTTACTGTGGCAGTTCCTCTTAAAGATATATTTGGATTTTGTGATCATGTTAAAGTTCTGTATGGTCTTAAAATTATATTTCAACTACAAAGGAATGATAATGAAAATAGATTGCTTTTTGGTGATCAGAATAAATTTGTGATTGAGGAAATGAGTTGGTATATCAGTGAATATACTCCTAATCTTAAAACAGAAGAGATGTTGAACAGAAGACTTAACTCAAAGAAATCACTCAGTGTATCATACCTCAAAAGAAGATGTCAACATGTTAAACTCAACCAAACCACTTACATGTGGAATTTGGGTGTTCTGGAAGGAAAGTCACGATATCTGTGGATCATTTTTAAAAAGCCAGATGGTGATACTGCGACTGATAAGAATAATGCATTGAGTGATAATGCCAAGGTGAAACAACTTCGCGTTTCTCTAGATGGAACATTTTATCCACGAGATAGATTGGAAATTAATTGGAAAAAAAAAAAAGATTTTTCTGAAGCATACAAGTCTTACCAAAAGGTGTGTGAAAGTTATGGAAATAAAGAACCTATTTTGGATATGACAGCATTTAAAAGTTTGTATACAATCTATGCGTTTGACCTGAGCACTCAATAGGAAACTATAAAGTCTAATCGAGTGGATACTTCCCCATACATTGAAAGAGGAGAGAGTGAAGAAGTTGATACATATTGTTTGCTTTTGGAAGAAACAGAATTGCAGATTAATACAGATAATGGTGTGATGATTAGTCTCACATAATTTTTTGTTAAATAAATGAGTGGCAAAGTACCAACTGGGGTATATGTTAATCAAATCAATCTTCATGAACTATCATCTTGTGTTCAAAATCAAAAGCCTTGTACGATTAACGTTAATACAATTCAGAGAAAAGGAGCAGTAAGAATTGATGTTTTGCTCACAAGAGAACAGGTTAAAATCTTGAATGACACTGGCTCACTTAAAATTAAAATGACAAAACCAATGTTGAAAAAATATTCAATAAGAGAGACGAGTGGAGGATTTCTCCCATTTCTAATTCCTTTATTTGCTGGTTTAAGTGCGGTTGGAGCATTGACGGGTGGTATTTCAACAGCTGTGAAAACTGCCAACGAAAGGAAGGCTCAACTCCAGGCTCAAAAAGAATTGGAAAGACATAACAAAGAGTTGGAGAAACAAATTAGTGGAAGTGGTGTAATTGTAGATTTTGCTGAAAAACTTGAATGTCTACCTGATAAAGCGAGATTGTTAGTTGGAGATATGCTTTCTTCTATAGCACAAGCAGGTGTAAAATTAACGAAAAGAGGTAATGGATTATATCTTTCTAATAAATAAATGAGCATTGATGAGTGGTTTAAATAATTTGGAAAGAATACAACATCAAATTTACAACTTGTCAAATATTGTAAGAAATTAAAAATTCATAATGTGGTTATTTGTATGAGAGATGAATTAACAAATGTGCCGAAACATACAAAGAATATTATTATGAACTTAGAAGATAATAATGGGAACGGTTCTCATTGGGTTTGTATTTTTAATAGTCAAGACAAATATTATTTTGATAGTTTTGGTCTTCCACCACCTGTTGAAGTCATAAAATTCTTACAGAATGGTGTTTATCAAACATTTCAAGTCCAAGAATTAAATTCCAAGTGTTGTGGTTAATTATGTCTATATGTGTTATTACAACTCAACAAAAACAAAAAATTTTATGATATTATTTTTAATCTAATATAAATGACTTATGTTGGTAAAGATGGTTCTATCTTTGGTGTATCCCAAGAACTGGATATTGATTTATCAAATTATTACACAAAGGCACAGGCTGAACGACATAAATATAATATAACCAAAAATATTGACATGAAAAATGCTTATAAATTAAAAAATTATCCAAGCCCGACTGACGCAAATGACTTGGTGAGATTAAGCGATTTATCACAATATATATCCTTCAATAAAACGGCCGTGTATTCCAAAGATACAGAAGTGTTGATATTATCTCCAGGTCATGCAGAATTCACAGTTCCAATTAAAATAAATTTTTATAAAGAAGGGCGTATCTTTTGTATGAGAAAAGAACAATGGGGGTATGATGTGAATGATTTAGGGTATAATTGGTCATTTAAAATTGACCTCGAAGACCTGGAACAATTAAATCAGTCTCGTAAGGAAGAATATTATCCACTTGGTATCGAGAATGAGTTTTGTGGGGCCACGATTAGTAAACAACAAATAAAAGAATTTAATAAGGGTCAATATAATAATGGTTTTGCCCTTGTTTATATCATGAAAACAGAAAAAACAGGATTATATATAATAAGTAAGGAAATACAAAATGATTTAACTATGGGAAGATGGGGAGGTGTTTCGTGCCATAATATTATTCTAACATATATTTCTAATACATAAATGACAGCAAGAAGGCTTCAAGAAAATTATCATTTCTGTGTCCAAGCATACCTTCAAGAAAAGGGTATTCGGTATTTTAATAAATATGTTCTACAACATAAGAATGAGGTATTTTCAATAAAAGATTGGCATTATGTTGATGTTTATAAACCAACAACTTTAGATTTAATTAGAATGTTAAATAATAAAAAAATTATAAAGTTAAGAAAAGGTCAGGCTCTTTTCGAAATTGAAAAGAAATTTTATTGGTTTCCTGTTGTAAAAAAATTTATTTTGGATACAGGAATAACAAGAAATCCTGATGAATATATGTATGATATTCTATGGGGTGTAAGCAATTCAAGGATAATAAGGGATGAGGAAGGAGTTGAAGAAGAGAGTGAAGAGGAGGAAAAGGAGAAGAGAGAGAAGGAGGAGGGGAGAAGAAAGAGAAAGAGGAAAAAGAGAAGAGAGAGAAGGAGGAGAGGGAGAAGAGGGAGAAGGAGAGGGAGAAGGAGAGGGAGGAGAGGGAGAAGGAGAGGGAGGAAAGAGCGAGACAAAATAAATATCAAAATATGGAAACCAGTGAGATTAAAAAAAGTTTTGTGGTATTACAGAAAATAACTCAACCCACCGAGGAGGAAAACAAAGAATTGACAAGTCTATTTGCAATTCTTTCGACAAGACTATTGACATCGACAAGATATTCATTTTAATTCAAGTTTTTCATTTTTATTTTTTTTCTTAAATAAATGGAGGAGAGAGTGAAGGCATTTCTAAGGATTCTTTATGTTTTAAAAACTAAGATTCAAATGTGCATGTTGGAAACTAAAAAGGTTTTTGCACTCTGCAGGAATTTTTCACATAAATAAATGAGTTATTGTCTCAAATGTAAACAGAAAACTAATACTAAAAATATTTCATATATTAAAATTAAAAATAACAGGGTTATACAAAAAGGTATATGTTCGGTGTGTGGTTCAAAAAAAAATCAATTTATCTCCAAACACAAACTAGGAGGAGATATACAAAAGTTTTTATCAGGAAGTAAATTTACAACTACTGGAATACCAGGGGAATTACATTTTCCAGGGTATTCTTTCTGTGGTCCAGGCACAAACTTGGATAAAAGATAAGATGAGGCAGACAATCCTAAATCATGGAGTAAACCCATCAATAGAGTTGATGACGTGTGCATGAGACACGATATTGATTATGGGAATACCACAACTTTGGAAGAAAAGCATGAAGCCGATAGAGAAATGTTGTATAATTTGTCCCTGATACAAAATCCAACCTTGAGAGAAAAAGTTGTTCGTTTCATTGTGAAGAAGATGATCAGTGCTAAATTGAAACTTGGACTTGGAAATTCAAAAAACTTATAGGCTCTAATGATGTCATTAAGACTGAAGAGCAATTAGCTGATGAATTACATAAACCAATATTCACAAAGTTTCGTAGAAGGAAAGTTTTTACCAAGGAAGTTGATTATATCTGGTCCGCTGATTTGATTGAACTCAATAATGATAAGGGGTACAAGTATGCTTTAACCGTTATTGATTTGAGGAGTAGATACGCATGGGTTGTCCCTTTAAAAAACAAAACAGGAAATACTCTTATGTTCGCCTTTCAACAGATATTTAATAAAAGTAAGAGAAAACCTAAAAAATTGTGGAATGATGAGGTTAGAGAGTTTTATAACAAGGTATTTATGAATTTTCTAAAAAATAACAGTATTACATTATACAGTACCTTTAATGAAGGGAAGGCAGTTGTTGTTGAACGTTTTAATTGTACCTTAAAAGAGAGACTATATAAAAAATTCACACAACTCGGTTCACAACAATGGTCATCTTTTATTCAGGATATTGTGGGTAAGTATAATGACACGATTCACACGTCAACAAATATGAAACCATCAGAAACATTTACAAAATTAAAATATGAAAAAGAGATTAATGTCAGAAAACCTAAGTTCAAAGTTGGTGATATTGAAAGAATATACAGTGGGGAGAACAAGTATTTGATACACTGTTGATTTTGCAGGTTTTCCCACTTACAAAGCACGTATAGGTCTGTAATTTTTATCATAGGTACACTTCAACTGTGAAAGACAGAATCTAAAAGAAAAATCCTGAAAATCACATTGTATGATTTTTAAATAATTAATTTGCATTTTATTGCATGAAATAAGTATTTGATCACCTACCAACCAGGAAGAATTCCGGCTCTCACAGATTTGTTAGTTTTGTCTTGAAGAAGCCCTCCCATTCTCCACTCATTACCTATATTAACTGCACCTATTTGAACTCGTTATCTGCATAAAAGACAGCTGTCCACACTCAATCAATCAGACTCCAACCTCTCCACAATGGGCAAGACCAGAGAGTTGTCTAAGGACATCAGGGACAAAATTGTAGACTTGCACAAGGCTGGGATGGGCGACAGGACAATAGGCAAGCAGCTTGGTGAGAATGCAACAACTGTTGGCGCAATTATTAGAAAATGGAAGAAGTTCAAGATAACAGTCAATCTCCCTCGGTCTGGGGCTCCATGCAAGATTTCACCTCGTGGATCCTCTATGATCATGAGAAAGGTGAGGGATCAGCCCAGAACTACATCGCAGGACCTGGTCAATGACCTGAAGAGAGCTGGAACCACAGTATCAAAGAAAACCATAAGTAACACACTACGCCGTCATGGATTAAAATCCTGCAGCGCACGCAAGGTCCCTCTGCTCAAGCTCGCGCATGTCCAGGCTCGTCTGAAGTTTGCCAATGACCAGCTGGATGATCCAGAGGAGGAATGGGAGAAGGTCATGTGGTCTGATGAGACCAAAATAGAGCTTTTTGGTTCAAACTCCACTCGCCGTGTTTGGAGGAAGAAGAAGGATGAGTACAACCCCAAGAACACCATCCCAACCGTGAAGCATGGAGGTGGAAACATCATTCTTTGGGGATGCTTTTCTGCAAAGGGGACAGGACAACTGCACCGTATTGAGGGGAGGATGGTTGGGGCCATGTATCGCGAGATCTTTTCCAACAACCTCCTTCCCTCAACAAGAGCATTGAAGATGGGGCGTGGCTGAGTCTTCCAGCATGACAACGACCCGAAACACACAGCCAGGGTAACTAAGGAGTGGCTCTGGAAGAAGCATCTCAAGGTCCTGGAGTGACCTAGCCGGTCTCCAGACCTGAACCCAATAGAAAATCTTTGGAGGGAGCTGAAAGTCTGTGTTGCCCAGCGACAGCCCTGAAACCTGAAGGATCTGGAGAAGATCTGTATGGAGGAGTGGGCCAAAATCGCTGCTGCAGTCTGTGCAAACCTGGTTAAGAACTACAGGAAACGTCTGATCTCTGTAATTGCAAATAAAGGTTTCTGTACCAAATATTAAGTTCTGTTTTTCTGATGTATCAAATACTTATTTCATGCAATAAAATGCAAATTAAATATTTTAAAATCATACAATGTGATTTTCAGGATTTTTGTTTTAGATTCCGTCTTTCACAGTTGAAGTGTACCTATGATAAAAATTACAGACCGCTACGTGCTTTGCAAGTGGGAAAACCTGCAAAATCAACAGTGTATCAAATACTTGTTCTCCCCACTGTATAGGTGGAAATCTCATTTTGAAAAGGGTTACACTAAACGATGGACGAACGAACTTTTTTAAATTGTTGATGTAATAGATACGGTTCCTTGGACTTTTAAGATATATGATTTGGAAGGGGAAGAGATTTTAGGTTCATTTTATTCACAGGAATTACAAAAGACAAAACTAAGCAGATAATACCCATGGGAGCAATGGGTTGTCCCTTCACTCCCTCCTACTATACACCTTTGTGAACACTAGAGGGCCAAGTCCGAGGTGTATAACAGTATTTCATGTGTGTCAAGGGGTGGACGTTCTTAGATCTGTGAACCCCAAACACAGAATCCTCAACT